>NW_003852532.1:1950200-1959118 GCF_000181295.1 Otolemur garnettii | reverse complement strand
GGAAATAATAAAGATTAGAGCAAAATATTGGAAATCAATTAGAGAAAAATTAATGAATCCAAAGTTAATTCTTAAAAAGATCAACACAAGTGACAAAACTTTACCTAATTGAAAAAAAAATAAGGAAGACAGAAATTCCTATAATCAGGATTGGAAAAGGGAACATTAATACTAGATTTACAGAAACAAAAAGTGTTATAAGGAATGAATAATTGTATGCCAAATATTAGATAACTTACATGAAATTGACAAAATCTAAGAAAGACACAAACTAATGAAACGAACTCAAGAGAAAACAGAAAATCTGAATAGATTTGTAAAAATACACTGAATTAGAAATTTTTTAAGTCCACAAATTAAAGTCCTGTGCCCAAATGCTTGCCAGATTATTCCTACCAATCTTTTAAAAATGTAAAACAAATCCTTTACAAATTCTTCCAAAAAAAACAGAAAAGGAGGAAACTTTCCAACTAACTCATTCTAAGATCATGTGACCCTGATTAAAAGCATAAACAAAGATATCACAAGGAAATAAAACTATAGACCAATATCTCTTTTAAGTATAGATGCATATCCTCAACAAAATATCAGCAAACAAAACCAACATAATAAAAAGGATTATGCATCCTGACCTGTAATTTATCACAGGAATGCAAAGTTGGATTAATATGTGAAATTCAATATATAAAATATATTCTTTTCAATAGATGTAGTAACAACATTTGGCAAAATGCGATACTCTTTCATGATAAAAACATTCATCCAATAGGAATAGATGGGAAGTTCCTCGACTTTCTAAAGGGAATACATGAAACCACACACGTAACATTATTTTTAATAAGAAAAACTGGATGTTTTCCCCCTAACACCAGGGACAGACAAGGTTGTTCACTCTTACTATTTCTATTCATCTTTGCATGGGAGGTTCTAACTACCACAATTTGGTAAGGAAAATATATAAAGAACATAATATTGAAAAACGTAAAACTATGTAAGAGTTTTAGACATAGTTTTAGACATAGTAAAACTGCCCATATTCAAATGTTACATAGAAATCTCGTATATAGAAAAAATCTGAAGAAATCCATTAAAAAACTATAAAACAAACAAATTCAGCATTGTGGCAGAATATGAGATTAATATGCAAAATCAATTTTATTTCTACATAGTAGCAATAAATAAATGAAATTAAGAAAAAATTCCATTGTACAAGGCATCAAAATAATACATGTGACAAAATAATAAATGCAACAAAAGAAATGCAAAACATATACATTGATAACTAGAAATTAGTATTTAAAAAATGGAACATCTATAACATTTGTAGATCTGAAGATTTGATGTTATTTGCATGACAGTCCTCCCCAAATTTATTTACAAATTCATAATATATGGAAACACAGCTAAATAATAAAAAACAGACAACACACTTAAAAAATGAGAAAAACATTTGAGTATTTGTTCAAAGAAGATATACAAACAGCCAAAAGGCCTATGAAAAGATCCCCAACATTATTCATCGAGTAAAATTAAAACCATGAGATACCATTTCACATGCACTATAATGGCTATAATCACAGAAACAGGGAAATAACAAGTGGTGATGAGAATTTAGAGAACTGGCACTATCCTATACTGATGGGAATGTAAATGGTCTAACTGCTTTAGAAAACAGATAGTTCCTGAAAATATTAATCAAGGCATTAACAATCACAGTTCCACTCCCAGGCATATACCCAAGAAAAACTGAAACATATGATCACATAAACACTAGTGCAAAAGTCTTCATAACAACATTATTAATAATAGCCAAAAAGTGGAAATAACCTAAATATCGATGCATTTGCAGATTTTAAAAATAAAATCCATACAGTGGAATACATATATTATTCAACAGTAAAAAGGAAGTACTGATGGGTACTACGACATGGATGAACCATGAATATACTAATTATACTAATTGAAAGGAGCTGGGCTGGTTGTGATGGCTCACATCTGAAATCTTAGCATTCTGGGAGGCTCAGACAGGAGGATCCCAACCTGAGCAAGAGAGCCTGTCTCTACTAAAAATAGAAAAAATTAGCTAGGCACCTGTAATCACAGATAGTTAGGAGACTGACTAACACAGGAGGATCCCTTGAACTCAAGAGTTTAAGGTTGCTGTGAGCTAGGCTAGACACAGCCTAGGCAACAAAGTGAGATTTTCTCTCAAAAAAATAAAAAATAATCTAGTCACTAAAATACTCCCCTTGTAGATTATTTATATGAAATGTCTAGAACAGGAAAAATTTTGGAGATGGAAGGTAGATTAGCTATTATCTAGGCTGGGGCTTAGAGGAGAGGAGAGGAATGAGGAATTGGTATAGAGAGTAGGGATTTTCTTTTTAGCATAAAGACAATGTTCTAAAATTAAGTTGTACTGGTGGTTACACAACTGTGTGAATATACCAAGAATCAGTGAACTGTACACTTTAAATTAGTTAATTTTATGGTATATGTATTATATCTCAATAAAACTATTAAAAAAACCAAAGCATCAGCAAGTAACCATTACCCACCCCAAATGGAAGGAAATTATTATGTAAATCTCAGAGGAATTATTTAAAAACATTCAATATGTTTTCTAAAAAATGAATGAGTAACAGTGTCATAAACCCTGCTTGAGTATAAGAGACACTATGGTCATCCATTAGTCCAATTCATCAAGTTAGGTTACTTGAAGCATTTAAAAGGGAAATAGTCAGAAAGTGTGTCACTAAGGAAGTGTCAATGATAGTAAGGACTTGATTTAAGGAGAAAGAAGTGTTTGGCACTTTGTATTTTTAGAGAAGAATTTCATGCAAGAAAACTCTGCTGGCTTTAGTGTATTACATGTTGCTAAAATGCCAAGTGAAGTTTTCTTACCCATGGCTCTTTCTTTTCAGAAATAAATAGACCCCAGTTTCCATTCCCATCATCCTTGTGATGGGAGGTAGCCTTCTGACAATGTGATTGAGTATGGGACCAGAAAGGACAAAGGAAAGAAAACCTGGAAAATGAAAGCCTTTTCCAGCTTCTGAAAGTCATTTTCCATCTAAGTTTGGTACTGAGTCTCTAAGAAATTGTGATAAGCTACCAGTGATCCATTCCGAATGGGCCTTAGTTTGTGTAGATGATTTTCAGTTGTTTCCAGGCTATATGAGAACACTGCACACATAGGTCTACAATAAATGCCCCTGCCTTCGTAAGTGTTTCCAGAAGCGTTTTCAGGAACATCAAGGTCAAGATGAAAGTAGCCACACAATGAGAAATATAAGCAATACAAATGAGAGGGTATGTAGCCATAATCTGAATATTAAATAAGCTGATTTATATTGTGTGATTGTATGATTGGCTCTCTAACCTCACTCTTGCATCAACTTTTGAGGTCTTCAAGTTCCTCCTCCTCCTCCTTAAAAAAAAAAAAAAGGTTAAAATAATAAATCTATTCAATTTCCATTACTCTAAATAACCCTAAATCCTTTCTCCAACCTTGTACTGACACTATACACCTGGGGCTCATTTATCATGTTACTTGATACTTTATAAAAACAACTGGGTTATAGACTTCATTTAGAAATCAATTCTATACAGTAGCGCAGGTAATTTCTGTGGTGGTGCAGACACAAAAAGGTGTTTCTAAACCACAGTTGAACAATGCAGAACAGAAAAAGCTATTAATGGTCACCAGAACTGCCCCAACTCCTCTGCAGGAGGACTTCATCCATTCTGATTTGCCCAGGTTCCAACATACCCTTCTGGAATGTGCAAACTACTTGGCTAAAGCACAGTGGGTGAACAACTGCCACAAATGACTCAAGAGTTTTGTATTTCAGGGCTGGTTTCATTGCCTCAGTTCATCTTCTGTGCAGAAAAGTCATAAGTCACATTTTAGCTTTCAAGTCAGCCATGTTCTGAGAACAGATGAAACATGTTACTCTTTGAATGCCATTCTCAAAAAGACAAAAGTAGAGTGATGAATAGACCAGTGGTCACCAGAGTTTGAGAGAAGGAGGGCGTGATTCCAAGGGGACAGCACGGGGATTTTTTTCTGAGGTGACAAGAATTATCTATATACTGATCATGATGGAGGCTACATGAATGTATACATGTGTTAAAATCAACAGACATGTGCACATAAAAAGTCCATTTTACTATCTATACGACAATTTAAAAAATAAATTTTTAAAAACTCCTAAAAAAAAGAAAATAATAATAGCAAACATTTATAGGGCACTCCTTGAATGTCATGCCTTGTCAGAAGCTCTTTATGATCTAATCCTCACAATGACCTTAGGACCGAGGATGACACATAAATCAGGACACTGAGGCATATAAGGTTTCAATAGATTGTTCAGGTTACTCAGTACATTTCGAAGACAGGATTCCAACTGGAACAGCTGTGTTTCAGAGCCAAGTCCTTAACCGCCATGTCTAGTCCTGTATACTGAGAGCAGATGGTGTTGATTTCAATAGAATAATGTTAATCTATTTTTTTTTTTTTGGCAGTTATTGGCTGGGGCCGGGCTTGAACTCACCACCCCCGAAATATGGGGCTGGTGCCCCATTCCTTGAGCCACAGGTGCTGCCCAATGTTAATCTATTTTAAAAAACTTATCAGTTGCAAACAGCAAAAGGTCATCCTGTGCTATTTGAATTTTCATGAAAAAGTCACAAAGTAAGATATATATATATATATATATAAAAATAATGGATGTGACATTATTATTTAAATACATATGCAATTGAAAAGAAGTCAGATTTGTGTACCTTAATTACTTAGTAGAAACAAATGAATAACCAAGCCTTAGTGGTTAAAGCACTTGATGCAGAGGAATGAAATTTAACTTTTTATATGTCTCACTGAACTTGAGTTTCCTCATCTCTAAGTGAGAGAAGTGGAAGATTTAACTTCTAGTCAGTCCTTAGAATACAATGCCTATAAAATCATTTTTACCATCTCCTTAATTACACTACATACATATCCTACACCTATTTTTCTAAGAGACTATTTCTATCTTTTTCTTTCACGTTTTTAGTAGTATGTAATATATTAAAAACTAGAATTATTTGTGATATTTGTTAAATATACTTTTTTCCCATTTTATTATCTTTTCATTTATGTTATGTTTCTTGACATTTAACAATTGACATAATTTTATATAGTCAGGTTTGTCATTTATTTTCTTTATATCTTCTGGTTTTCCTATGTTATTTCCTTTATGTCTTCTGGTTTCCAATGTTCAATGATATTTCAAATATAAAGTTAAATACTATATTTTCTTCTATTTATGTTTAGAATGTTTCAAACCTTTTTATCTTTTATATATTCAGAATTTTTGATACACTATGTAAATTGATTATAGATCTACTTTTCTTACACATCACTAGACATTTATCTCAATATTATTTATTAAAGTTTCCTTCCAACTTATTACCATTAAGGAAATACAACATTAGTCATAAATTATATTCTCAAATGAACATTGGGCATTTTATGAACCCTTTATTTTGTACCATGTACTATTCATTTATCCCTGCAACAATATCATATTGACCAATAATTTTAAGAAACGATCTTAAACTTTACTTATAGTAGAAAAAAGAACAAATTTACATAATGGTGAGCTTTTATCCCATCTAGCAAATAAGTCACAGCAAAAATTTTGATGAAAATAAAAATTACACAACCAGGCAGCATCCATTAAATACTTTAAATGTGTATACTCTAACCTTATAATATGGTTCCCTAGGGGTCCTTTCAAGGGATTTGTGAGGTGAAAATGTTTTTCATCATAATACTAACCCATCATTTGCCTTTGTCTACTGTGTAAACATGGCATTGATAGTTAAAAAACATTATGGTAAAATTATTAGTTGCTTAGTTAGGAATAGCTCGCCTCTGGAAGAAGAACAAGGACTGACCCGCCAACCTGCCATCTTGGTCCCACCCACCTTAATTTATCCCAGGGGACTGGACACACCTGCAGAGGAGGGATCATCCTACCAAATTTAATGATCAGAACTTAGCATCCCAACTGCAAAAGGATATAGAACACTCCCTAGCCTAATAACAGGTACAACTGAGTCTTGAAAGTAACCAAAACCAGCCTTATGACTAATTATCTGATCATGTGGTCTTCCCCCTTATGGGTTCTCAGAAAGGCTCATGGGAGATGCTCCTGTGCAGTAAAAGTCTGGTTCCAAGAAGACTGTGAACCCCAAGTAGGCCTTACCCAGGCAGTATAAAAGGGAACCTCTAGCCATGTTTAAGGCCTTTCTGCCTCTTTGGCTTTTTACCTACTTGCCTCAGCAATGGAGACCCAATTGCTCTCCATGGTAAACGTATCTGTAAGCCCAGGTCAGGCTCTTACTCTGTAGACCTACCTCTATCTTCCTCTCTACGCTTGCCTTACTTTGGTGTGTCTGGTCAATTTTTCACTAAGAGGTCTCCAAGAACTGAGGACGCAGGAAACTGCCTGAGACTCTGACATTTTAGGAGATAGGCAGCTGCCTTGAAACCCAACAAAATGGCTGGCATTTTAGTGGGAATAATGGTAGTGGCAACAAAATATACTAATAATTATTTTATTTTTCTCCATCACAGACACATATTTACACACACACAGGCGCACACACATGCATGTGCAGTTTCATCCATAATGTCCTTATGAAGTGCTAAATAATATTGATTTTATTAAAATGTGACTCTGGTGTATATGTGTGCTGTAATATTTCATGTGATGAAATATAAGGTCCACAGTAAGCACCTGTGTTGTCTACTGAAATATGATGCGTGTTTTAAAAAAAGAGCACATATATGAACTGAACTAATCCCTTTTTTCATGGAACATCATTTTTACTAGAAAAAATGAATGACAGACAAACGATGGTTATTCAGACTTGAATACCAAGGAGATAACATTTTCTAAAATGAACAAAGCTAGCCTGTCACTTCAAGGAAAATATCTGACACTATTTGTTGTCAATGATAAAATTTGAGCTTTCAAGCAAAAATCAGAATTTTGAAAAAATTAAATTTATCACCAAGAACTTGTCAGTTTCTAAAGTCCTTAAAGACTTTTCTGTAGGGATATTAACATATGTGAACTTTTTTTCATATTATATAACATGTAAACAGTTTATTAATTCAGGAAACCCATATTTTCCAAATAATCTTTGCATTTCAAATGCAAATAAAACCACGCAAAAAGATTTTAAAGTAACTGAATATGCAAAATTAATTTGGTTTCAGATTTCACATTGCAACTAACCTTTTAGGAAATTTTGATTTGTCCAGTTTTGGTGTAGCAGCTAAGAAGAATACCATAGTTTTCTGAAAGGGCTGCTAAAAGATTCCTTTCTTTCAACTCTCCATCTGTGTGAAGCTGGATTTTCTTCGCCTTTTTCACAAACATCATGATGCATTGAAAGCAGAAGTAGATGACATGATTTGACTCCCTTTTATTAAGTCAGACATTGAAGAAAATTGCACATATTTAAATGACACTTCACTTTTTTAAGAGATTATTTTAACATGTATTAAATTTGTTAGTGCTTTAAAAAATAATAAACAATTTTAAAATTTCTTAGTTTAAATTTCTAATGTGGCAAATATTGAGAGATGCACCCTATATTTTAAATGAATTTTTGCTGCTTCAATAACTGATTAACTCAATAACTTGTAACTCAGTAACATGTAAGGCTGCAAGGGGTGCTGAGACCAAAAAAATTTAAGGGCTGATGCAAAAAATTCACTACTAAAAATCACCTTAGATCAGAATATAAAATTGCTAATGGACCAGAACTGCTCATTATTTCACATTCTTTCTTTTTCTCAATGGAAGTGGTTATTGAGGTTATCTTAATCCTACTTCACAGTTCTCTATTAGGAGCAGAGAGAAGATATCTTGTGTTTTGTAGTTGACTAGAACCAGAAGATACCTTAAGAGAAAAGAATGAGAATATTCTTCATGTAGGGATTGTGCCAAAGGGTGGACTGATGAATGTGGCTCCCCATTTGTTGTATCTCAGTATCTGTGAGGTGCCTCCCAATGTCTCACCTTCCTCTCAGCAGTGTAAGCAAGACAGTTGCCCAACCTCTATAACATCTGGAATGTGGATGGACTATCTGGAAATGGAACACATACTTCACCAAATAAGGTGGAAACCACCTGTCTAAAATGGCAACATTGAAGGAGCTCAGATCTCTAAGGATAACAGGACTACATATTAGCCAAAGGATGCCAATATTTTTGTGAGAAGGAAGCAAACTTCTGTCCTGAATAAACTGCCATAATTTGAGATATTCTGTTTCTCATTATCGTTCCTAATTTTAAGTGAGAAGTGATTCAATAGTTCAGAGAGCAGGTTCATGACAGTTGAGTTCCTTTGTGGAGGATCTATCATTAGGCGGGTCATGAACCTCCTCTCTGAGAATTTTATCAACCAAGGAAGAGTGTCTCTAGGGTGAGGAGACACCATGCCCAGACAGACTTTGTCATGGAATGTTACCTATTCTTCTGATGGGCTCCTCTGAGATAATTTTTATTAACCAGGAGAGTTTTATCTGCATAATAACACAAGCTTTGTTTGCAGTGCAGTTCCTCCTCCCCATGACTTATGTCACTCCTACCTCACCCCCAAAGAGGCCTGAAATCCCTATATCTTTCTGAAGTGCAGGACGCTAATAACTTCAATCATCTGGTCCTCCCTTGAATCTCCAGTTTTGTGGGCCTCCCATGTGTATGCACATAATTAAAATGATTTTTCTCTTGTTAATCTGTTTACTGTCAGTTTATTTCATAGGCTCAATTATCAAACCTTCAGAGAATAGATGAAAAGTTTTCCTCCCCCTATAATTACTATTGAAGGTGAGAGTGTCAACTCATTTTTTTTTT
>NW_003852532.1:1937692-1950180 GCF_000181295.1 Otolemur garnettii | reverse complement strand
CCTATGCATACAAAGCTGCTGATATTTTTGGACTGGCTGAAAGGTTAAGTTAAGCCACACTCTTAATTCACACACACACAAATGTGCACAAAATGTAGTGTTTTGCTTGATTGAATTAACAAAATATTTTGTAGGTTAATGATTACTTGTGGCTCAAGCAGTACCCAAACTGAGATTACCAGCACAGAAAATATTCTAAGTGTATTATTTCCTCAGCACAGAATTATGAAATATTTGATTAGAGTATATATTAATAAACATAATTCAAATCATTCTTCTTTACAGATGAAGATATTTAGAGACACAAGGAGAAAACTATCACATAATCACAAGATTATTTCTAAATCTGTGACGTATAAGACCACCAATTATTAATTCTCTGGCACATTCAATGTAACCAATAAGGCCCACTTCATGAGGACTGAATTTGGGACTGTCTTTTGCCCAAATTCCTTTCTAACAGGCCTGGTGAGTGACACTTACAAACAGTAAAATCTCACTAAACAAGTTTTGTTAGCCTGATATAACATATAATGTGGTTTACTTCCCAATTTGATTCTGGTATGACATCCAATAACAAATAGAAGGCTCCCTTAACTTAAGCATCCTTGCAGACACCAGCTTAACTCAAGTATATTCCTTTCCAGTGACTCCAGGTCTTTATACAAGTCTTGACTTTTTTAGTCTATTGTCAACAAGAAAAATCCCTAAAACCCACCTTGCAGGTGACTTGTAGGCCCCCATTTCAAGATATTCCACCTTTTTGGGCCAAACCAACATACTGATTTATGACTTTGCATGTAATTCCTGTCTCCCTAAAATGTATAAAAACAAAACTGTAACCCAACCATAGCAGGACCACTTGCTCAAGGCTTCTTGGGCTGGGCTCCACTGGACCATACTTATACATACTCAACTCAAACTAAATCTCTTTATTTTAGAACTTGGATGTTTCCATCTACACACACACACCCCCCAGCTTGAGATACTAAATGAATGGCATTTTCTGTATTTCATGAATCAATAGCTTATTGACTTTATTAGCAGACAGGCCAACAGCTTTCCTTCCAAATTGTAGAACTCCATGATCCTACTTGGTTCAAAGCACTAGTGAGAAGATGAAGAAACCCGATCAGCTCACCCACCTTGCCACTTTTGCCCTTTCTCTGACACATAGGTGCCTTCATTGGCATAGTGCTTGTGCATAAAGATTTTAATGATACCAGTTTGTTGAAAAACACTGTAAAATTTAGTGGCAAATCATAACCGAAAATGAAAAGTCATCCTATACCTAGTACAACAAAAGAAATCACTCTTTTTATTTAATGTGAACATAGTTCTTTCATTGGTTCCTCCTTAACAATTAGATTTTAAAAAATCAGATTTTGCTTTCTGGCCGATTTAGGAATCTTTGGAACCTTCTGAGATCTATCTTATCTAACTTCCCCAAATGATGTCTTTTAAGAGATTGCTTTACAGAAAAACCTACTTATGCACACAATCCTTTTAGCAGATGGCAGTTAGGCTTTAATTTAATTCATTGTATCTCTGCCCACTACATTGATCTTTTGTCTATTTCTCTGCAAGTTAACTTATTGTGATATTTTATGTCATGTATCACTATAAGAATTTAATTAAATTGATATATTAACTGTGCTGTAATTGCCGCTGAAGTATTACAAATGTCAGGCCACTCTGCTCTCCTCCCAGATCATGCTGGAAATAAGATGCTACAGCCCAGATTATTTTCATCAAGAGATGTCTACAAAAATAAATATCTGAGAGATAATCCATTTTGACTCAGTATCTAAATTAAGAATTTTATCTTTTTTTAGATAGAAATGATAAATACTTTATAAAATACTTGATTAATAACCTGTATTCCTTTCAAATATTTCTAATGTTTAGAAATATGTTTCCATGTTTATTGCTTTTCTGTGTTCATGACTATCACTGTTAAATTGTCTGGCAATACTAATGATACTCACTTTTTTACTCTGATATATTCAGCTTCTCTTTTTATATAGGTTGGTTTCATTTCAGTTTCTGCTAAGATTATTTTCAAAATCTCCAAATAATTTACTTTAATAGCTCCATACAATTTATAATCAATAGAAAATTCTTCTAAAAATAATATACCCAATTCAGTAAAATCCTCTGAACCCAGAGTAGCTATGATTGTGCACCTCTGCTGATGTAGTAGAAGAGACACAATATAGTGAAATTCTAACTGAGGCAGAGTAATTCATATAATTAAACTTGCATTTAATAAGGGAGAGCATGTTCACACATATTAATACTTTGCCTGAAACAGTAGCAATGTATCTTGCTTAATAAATGCTAATTAAAATACTTCAAATGTTTAATATTTTATCTTATACAAAATTCATACTATTGCATACCTTTATGATCAGATACAAAAATAAAATTAAATTAGGTAGCACATTATAACAGTTTGAACCACCCACCTACAATGAAGGTCATATTGACGTCATTATATCCAACATCAACTTAATTCTTTCCAAAAATAGAATACAGAAAGAATTGGGGGCAGTCATAAATATCAATGAAGTTTTAATTCACCTTTTAATAGCTTTAAAACAATTCAATGTCCTAAAATTCTAGTTAGTTGGCATTTTCCTCATCAACCTCATAACTGGCTCTATGAATCTGAATACATTTCCTCTATCTCAGCACCCAAAATAGTATAACATATGGTGTCATCAATAAATATTTCAGAGCGAATTAACTACTGGATTGATTACTAAATACTAAGAATACATTTTGGGGTTTGACATTCTATGAGAATGATTATTTTTTTAAGCAGAAATCTGGTGTTTAAATTATTTTTAAAACCTTTTTGTAACTTTTAATAAGTTTCATCATTTAGAATCATTTTAGACTTAAAGGAAAATTTCAAAGATAATATAAAGCTTCTATATATCTCACACCCAGTTTCCTCTATTCTTAACATATTAGTTAGTATGTTCATAATTAATAAATCAATATGGAAACGTTTAACCTAATGTCCTTTTCCATTCCAGGATTTCATCAAGGTACCCAGTTACCCGTTGTCCTCAGTTCTTAAGCTCCTCCCGGCAGCTTCCCAGACATTGCTTGTTTTGCATGACCTTGATTGGTTTGGGGAGTGTAGACCAAGCGTTTTGCATAAAGTGCCTCCATAGATATTTGTCCGATGTTTTTCCAACGATTAGGCTAGTGATACAGGTTTGGGCAAACCACAGAAGTAAAGTGCCATTTCCAGTGCATCCTATCAAGGGTGGATCAAATCAGTGTGCTTTCGCGTTGTTGTTATTGACCATGATTACCTGGCTTGGACAGTGCTTGTCGGTCCAACCGACACTGTAAAGTTGCTGTGCGTTCCCGTTTCATTCTATATTCTTGGAAAGGGAGTCACTATGTGTGGCCCACACTTAAGGAGGAGGGAGTTACTTTCTAGCTACTTGAAGGCTGGGTATTTACAAAATTTTTTTTTCTTTTTTTTTTTTTTTGAGACAAAGTCTCACTTTATTGCCCTCAGTAGCATGCTGTGGCATCACAGCTCACAGCAACCTCCAACTCCTGGGCTTAGGCAATTCTCTTGGCTCAGCCTCCCGAGCAGCTGGGACTACAGGCACCCACCACAATGCCCAGCTATTTTTTGGTTGCAGTTTGGCCGGGGCGGGTTTGAACCCACTACCCTTGGTATACGGGGCTGGCACCCTACCCACTAAGCCACAGGCGCTGTCCTACAAAACATTTTTGGAATTTTTCTCCATGGAAAATGTGTCTATTCTCCCCGGTTTATTTATATGTCTATTTAATAATTTATTCATATTAATAGAGAAGAAAATCTAATTTAAAATCCGTAACATCTAGGGCTAATGGTAACTGTTCAAAATGGAGGCATCACTAAAAAAATCCTTGGGCTTAAAAAGGCAATATGATTTTTCGGCTCCACGTATGGTTTGCTAACATGCTTCTCATACTATTACATACTAATGATAAGTTGTTTTAAAGCTTTACCTTACCTTTTGAATGATTTTCCCTCTCGCTTTTGAAGAATATGCATCTTTGGCAATCAAACAAGGAGGGAAAGTCCATCCTCAGTTCTCTGGAACTCTTTAGGAAAAGCCACATGGTGAAAGGCAGTTTGATCAGAGTAACTTCAGCTTCTTTCCTCTTGACCAGTATACTCAGTTTTACCCTTTTCTTTGGTAAAACTATATGTTTTCTTTATTTTCACTTTATGGAGTGCTTAACATGTGTTCAATGCTCAGGGTAATGAGCAAGTTTACTGTCTGGTTCTCTAAATCTTTCTTTTTTTTTTTTTTTGGCAGTTTTGGCCGGAACTGGGCTTGAACCCGCCACCCTTAGTATCTGGGGCCAGCGCCCTACTCCTTGAGCCACAGGCGCTGCCCTACTGTCTGGTTCTCATATAGCATTTATTATAATTAACTTTGCTTCATTAGTAGTTAAATTGGAGAAAGTAGAAACTAAATACAGTCAGATTCACTAACTTTTTTAAATTGTGTGCCTGCTAGAAAGTATTCCACATTCCTCATTTTTTTACGATTATGTCAGATTCTCCAGTTAAAACTCTACACATATTTCAGAAGAGTTCAGTTCTAGACTCTAAAGGTCATGAAAATCATAAATAGCCAGTCACACGACAGAAAATCTAGAGAACTGTCTTGGTTAGGCACAGAATTCCACAGTATTCCAATACTCCTAAATTATAATAGAGTGTCATAAGTTCAGAATTATGATTATTTGCACCTATAAAACATTAACGTATGTATCAGATGGAAAGATAACACAAGTATTATGAATCTTCTTGTATTGTACATATTTGACACCTTCACCAAAAAATGAAATCATAAAAGTGATTGTATGTGTTTACAGAGACCCCATTTTTTAAATAGCAATTCAATTCACATTCCCCATATATTAACAACTAATTTCTTTTTAATAAATGTATTAAGGATTCTCTGAATCCTCATCAAACAAACTGATCCTGTATTAAGAATTTATGTTCACTATTATTTAACTGAATTTACAAAACCATGCGGAAACATTTGTTTGTTAATACAGACTTATACTTCCAAGAATACTCATTCATGATTTTAATGAAGTGAATGAATGTTTCCTGCATTTCAGTGTTATTCAAAAGTTATCCCTCAGTAGGTGAACCAAATATAGACCAAAGAGAAAGAGCAAAGAAAAATTCAAATGTAATCAAACTCCAGCAAGACCCATTTGAGCAAAATATATGGAAATCAAATTTCACTGCATGGTGTTGATTCCAAATATTTTGCTTCCTCAAATCTATTATAAGTGAATATCGGGATCAGAAATGGTGCTATGATTCCCATTCTACTAGCTCCATACAACAAAACAAAACCTTTTGTGATTCAAATATGTGTTTCTTTTACTTGTAGTAGTATGGCCTTGGACATCACTTTCTTCACAAACACATCTCCTTACAAACTTAGCTAGAGAAAATGCTAGAATAATAAATAGTACTAAAAACAGTTGACATTTGAAGAAATGAGCTAAATTGCATAGCATATCAAATGAAGAAGAAAGCCTTTACCTTCATATCTGTGAAATCATTGAGAGGATATTGTGGGTAAATACATAATTTCTGATTTTTTATTAGCAAGCTCTGGTAACTAATGATGTACTTCCTATTTACAACAGTGTGGTTTTAGAGGCAGTATGCAGCAGAGCAAGTGACAGTAACAACTATTTACACATTCTCAAGCTCGGCAATGTTTACATAAAGATTCCTTGACACATATACTGTTTTGAAGCATGCACAGAGGTTAATTTGTTAAAAGGGGGGGAAAGAGGTAATTCTTGAATCAGGATATGATTAAAAAATGTAATACCTATCTATTTAAATGCTGATAGTTATCTCATATTAAAATTTTTACGGAGCATACTCCTAATTATAACCGCAAAGCGAGAACAATTCACTCAGCAAACAGAGACTATAATTCTGTGGAACAGAAGAGAGACAGAAAGTTGACATCTGTGAATTATGCAAATAGAGAGGAGCAGAGAACAACTATGTCCTTATAAGAAATCCCTTTTCAGATAGAAAAGGGGAGTGGGAGAAAGACTCTCCCAGATAATTATTAAAGTTGGGGAGGCACTTATTCCCAGGGCACATCTCAGGGAGGACTAGTTTGTTTTGGTTTGCCTCCTCAAGTGGAAATTTAAGTACGAATTAAAAAATGGCATGCTGAGACTGAAGATCGGCTTCTTGCCTCTCTTCCCAACACTAGCATTGGATAGAGGGCAACATGTCATTGATTTTGAAGCTCTGATGCACTTTTTCTACTCTTATGGTGAATATCAAGTGGTTACATGCTCCTGACAATAGGAACTTCATGAATAACATAAATAAATAGTGTTTGCACTGCTGCTCCTTTCACTTGACAGAATGTTGCCACCTGCTCCTTAATATCTTTGATTAACACTAACGTCCTTATTAAGGAGTAAAAGCAGCAAATATATTCTCAAAGGAAACATTTACACACATGTAAAGCTTATCGTGCATATGTCAAATTTCCTTCTCAATTAGCTAATATATGTAAGGTTCATAGCATTTTGGAGATTTGAAAGATGTCAGAGTAATGAAATCTTTATGATAAATGCCATGTTTCATGCTAAAATTTGACAAACTGAATTGGAACAGGGTTATTAGAAAATGAGGCAGTTCAAAGTACCTATGCCTAGATAATAAGAATAGCAAAACCATATTCCTACATTATATAAGTTGTAAACTCAATTTATACATGAAGTGACATGAAGGGAGGGGAGAGGGGAAAGTGGGTGGAGGGAGGGTGATTGGTGGGATCACGCCAATGGTTCATCCTCTAAGGGTACATGTGAATCTTTCTAAATGTAGAATATAAATGTCTTAACACAATAAGAAAAAGGTATGAAGGCTATGTTAACCAGTTGGATGTATTTCGAATTGTATACAGAAACAGTACACTGTACCCCATGATAGTATTAATGTACACTGCTATGATTTAATAAAGAAAAAATTAATAAAAAAATAAATATTCTACTGATGACCAATGTGATATAATAGAAGTGATGCTTAGCGAGTTTCTGGAATTACTGAATGAAAAATTATGACTGAGCTTTTGGAATTACTGATTCAAAATCTAAATTACATTTGTGAAAGTTAAGAGACAAAGAGAATGTTTTTCTGTAAAGATATGTAGAAGAAATCAAACCTTCAATGTAAGATAGGGGATGAACGAAAAGGAGGAAAATATAATTACTACCTCGAGCAGAGGTTCTCAACCCATTGGTCATGAGCCCTTTGGGGGTCGAATGACCCTTTCACAGGGGTCGCCTAAATATATATTTACATTAAGATTCATAACATTAGAAAATCACAGTTATGAAGTAGCAACGAAAATAATTTTATGGTTGGGGGTCACCACAACATGAGGAACTGTATTAAAGGGTCACAGCACTAGGAAGGTTGAGAACCACTGATCTAGAGTAACTAGTATGTGTCAACCAGAAAGGACTTCATACGTGTTCTTTTGATTTTCCCAGCAGCACTACAAAGTAAGTATAATTTTCCCTTTTTTTTGTTTTGTTTTGTTTGTTTTATAGAGTAGTACAGAGTGATCAAGAAAGGAGTTAACTCACCCAAGATTGGATAACATGCAAAATCAGTTGAGTCTGACCTCAGTTTCATGTGAATGCTTAGTTTCTTACCCTTTTCATAAGAATTCAGTTCTTCTTCCTCAGTAAATATAATTCAGTACATAAGCAAGGAAATATTAAATGTCAAAATAGTAAAATTGTTTTCCCACTACCTTTGGTGGAATCAAAGTTTTCATGACACAGAGCTCTTCATTCCAATTTCAACAGTTCAAGAGAATATAGGGAAATATTAAAGGGTTCAGAAGAATGTCAGAAAACAATAAGAGATTTTACAAAGGATTTTTGGAGAGAAATGTACATGACGTGAACTGTGGCACCTCCCCAAGAATATAAGAATATATAAGTTGTAAACTCAACTGAATTCACAGGTGTTTCATAACAGTACTAAACTGTTTCAGTTCCCAAATATGTGCTATTCACACATGACTTCTACAGACTTTTACCTTATAAAAGATACAGGATCTAACAAAGTACCAGTGAAGAAGACAGGTTTCCAATACTTGCAACCTAGATGTGCCCAAGGCATGGATGAGCAGCTTGCTCTACACCCTGCAGTCCCACAGCCCATGAGGCAACAGAGAAATTCTTCAAACACTGTTAGCAAGTTACACTGAATCTCTAATGGAAGCAAATTATATACTTTCTAAAGTGACAGTCTCACTCTAGTAATGTGCAGATAAAGTGTTCTAGTGAAAGCTAATAGCTCATACTCGCCAGAATCATCATTAACATAATTGCTTCCTCCTACTACTTTTTTTCTTTTTTGGGCAAAGTGCTACTTCAGGGGGCAGTGAGTTTTTAAAGAGAAGGTAACAGACCATAGCAGGACACAGGAACTATAAAGGCAGTGTTCTTCTTCTTTAATGATTCTAACGTATGACTGCTGAAATAATACTGTGTCCTGGAAAGCAACCTTTTAATAGAAGGTTTGTGGATAATTGAACTCCTACTCATTGTTCAAAAGGTCATGAGGTTCCAGAGGGCTCTTTTTCTTTTGGTAAATTATTCAGCCTGAGTATTTATTGGCCTGTCAAAAGGAAAGTATTGTATAAACTGTCTTTGTTGCTCTTTAGTGTTTCCTAATTTAATTGTGTTCTTTTCTGTGCATAACCCCAACAGAGAATTTCCATCTCTTCTTCTCAGATTCCAGTGCAGGGACCTCTCATCTCGGCTCTTTTCTGTATAGATCAGATTCATGAATCAAATAGACATAAATTAAGTCAATGGGAAAGAATTATAATACTGATTGAATGGAAAGCTTTTCTTTGATTTTTGTTTCAAGCCTGATCAGATCCCTGTTTTTATTAATATTATTTGAGAGCATTTCTTAAACTGAACCTACAGTAAAAAGAATGGGGCTTATTTTGAAGGAATTTCTGGTATTAGATTTTCAATAGTCATCATATTCCTACAAAATAGCAACATCTGTATTCCCCATCCCTGATTCTATCAAGGTAGTGTCTGCATAATAATTAACATGCATTACCACAGTCACTAAATCATTTGACCTCAGTTGTGAACAAAATTTGGGAACATGCACCATTCCTATACCTAACCTTACTGTCCAAACTCGTTGGGCCTTCTGTACAATTTTCCATACCCAACACTGGCTAAAGGAGAATTACATAGGTCAAGAGTGAGAGAGTCCTAGGAAAAGAAAGGGTGTCTGAATTTGAGAAAATTTATTCCACATCCAGCTCTGATTTTCTTCTCACCATTGAAATCCTTGTACCTGGTTGCCTACAAAAACCTACAATTCTGTTGTGCTTTCAGATAAGGTGGAGTAGGCTTTTCTAATTGGTTTTCCCCTCAGTGAAGAGCTCTGCCTTCCTATGGGGCAAAAATGTTTCACTGATAACATTTGGTGTGCCTGTGCTAAACTAGATACCACTTTACTGCTCCATTTAAGTTTGATAGCAGTCATATTAGCTAACCTTCTTACAGATGAAGAAGTGGAGATAGACAGGATTAGGCAATTTTCCCAAGATACCATTTCTCACAGATAACAAGGCCAGGATTTGAATCCAGATCTGAATGACACCAAAGTTCAGACTGTAACTTATTTCCATCATATAAAGCAAGGATTGCTTTAAGACCTAGTAGAACCCATTAGGTTGCAATGGGCCAGTCAACAACAAGACACCACTGATTCAATTTGTCCAGCAGATACCGACTTCCATGACAAATGTTACCAAAAGGCAACTGGTAATTCCCTTGCTCTTGTTTGTTACATATGTTTGCCTCATTCTTCTCTCTCTGAGTCTTCCTTTTCCCTTCTCATCCCATACTATGAATTTGGCTCAGTTTCTAACTTCATTCATTTCAGCTTTGCTTCTATTATTCCCTGTCCCTGGCTGGCTAGATTTCCCTTTGCTGCATCACTAATCATAAACCGCTGCAGACCCCCAGTGGATTGCTCACACACCTCCATGACATTTCAAGTGCTGGCTTTGACTCTTCCAGGCCTACCGTTTTCCAGTCAACAGAAAACTTCCAACTGTACACTAAAACAGGCATCAGTAATTGAAGTTGCAAATATAATTTTCAGTGCGGTTCTTAATGTATGGTTGAAAATATACTTTAAAAAACTCTAAATTCAATGTTATAGCTATTCTAGTTAATCTGAAAACTAGACTCAGATGGCGGAAAATTATATGTTGAACAGTTTTCATTTAGTTTCTACTTCTTAATTGTGAGACAATGCAAGGGTATATCTTTTGGATGTTCTGAATCTCTATTTACAAATCTTCACCTGTTCTGAGAGCCCTAGATTTTACAAAGCAGTACAATTCTAATGTATGCTTGGTCTACATTCATTTTTATATTCATTTTATATTTCATTTTATATTATTAGTTTGTACATAGCAATAGATAACTATAAAAAAACAATTAACTATAAGTAAACAATTAAGAGTCTTGGCTTGGTGCACATAATACAGTGGTTACAGCAGTGGCCACATACACTGAAGTTGGCAGGTTTGAACCCAGCCCAGGCCAGCTACACAACAATGACAAATGCAACAAAAAATAGCCAGGGGTTGTGGTGGGTACCTATAGTCCCAGCTATCTGAGAGGCTGAGGCCAAGAGAATCACTTGACCCAAGAGTTTGAGGTTGCTGTGAGCGGGGACGCTACAGCACTCTGCTGAGGGCAGTATAGTGAAACTCTATCTCAAAAAAAAAAAAAAAAAAAAAGAGTCTTGAAAAAGCAACTATTTTTGCTTGTTTTTTTTTGTTGTTTGTTTTGTTTTGTTTTTAGAGACAGAGTCTTTGTTGCCCTTGGTAGAGTGCTGTGGCATCACAACTCACAGAAACCTCCAGCTCTTGGGCTTAGGTGATTCTCTTGCCTCAGCCTCCCGAGTAGCTGGGACTACAGGTGCCCGCCACAATGCCTGGCTGTTTTTTGTTACAGTTTGGCCAGGCTGGGTTTGAACCTGCCAACCTTGGTATATGGGGCAGGCGCCCTACTTCCTGAGCCACAGGCACCGCCCCTATTTTTGCTTGTTTTTTCTGGGATTTTGTACATTGAGAATTTGAGCAGAGTTTGGTGGTGATCTTACGCTTTTGGTAGACATTGTCTGAGGTCACTTGTTGGCTTTCAGCTAGTCAATGGATGTCTAGATGGCCCAGATGGCTTCATTCATGTGTTGGTTGACTTTGCAGGTTTGGCAGGAAGGCAGAGATTAGCTAGAACTGGAGACTGGAGTGCCTGCCCAGGCCCTCTCCAGCAGGAAGTTCTCAGTATTCCTAAGCTTCTAAAATGGAGAATCACAGCTCTTAAAAATAATATTCCCAAAAGTCATGAAGCAAAGGCTACCTATTTCTCATGTTCTGGGTCCAGAAACTTTTCTTTTATTGGGCAGAAAAATCATAACCTCACCCAAATTCAAGTAGATGGGATATAGGATTCAACTTTTTAATGGGAAAGTATCACAATTTTCGTAGTTACATGTAATCTGCCTTATTTCCTATTTTCTGTTTCCCTTCCAATTTTACTCTTTATTTTTCTACTTTGAGCCTGATAAGTGAATCCTGTTTATAGTAATTGATATAATCCATTCATTCATTCATTAATGTTCTTTTTTCAACCATTACATGGTTAAGTATTACTAGGGGCAACGATTAGGAAGCAGCACAAAAACCCAATTTTCAAAATATGAACTCTGTTGCCTGGCTTTGAATCCCACCTGCACCAGTTATTAATTTTAGTATCTTGAGCAACTTATTTGAGCTTCAATTCCTCTTTCGTAAAATAAAGATTATATGGCTATATTATGTGGACATTGCAAGCACCAAGTGACACAATATATATGAAATACTAAGCATAGTATCTTACTCTCAAAAGCAGTCTAGTAAAATAGAATAGTAGCTATGATTAGTAGCTATCATTAATAGTTACTGTGTGAACCTGAATTAGCCACTTAATACCTCTGGACCTCTTTAATATGTAGCTTATTAGGCTATGTAATTAAGAAACTGGAATATTTTTTGTTTGGTTGTTTTGGGGGTTTTGGGGGGGGTTTTTTTTTTTTTTTTTTTTTTTTTTTTTTTTTTTTTCTTTTTTTTGCTATAGTTGTGGTTTTTGTAGTGAAAGGGTACAGAACAAAATCAGCAAAATGAAAAGACACATGAAAAGAAGTTCAAGAGAAACCAGGGATAAGCTTCCAGGCATATCTTCTTGGTGAAGTAACATAAGAGACACATTATTACGATAAACTTCATTGGTCATACTGGCACAGCATGGCCTAATGTCTTAGGATTACAAAAATATTCTTTTTTTTTTTTTTT
>NW_003852532.1:1910985-1937527 GCF_000181295.1 Otolemur garnettii | reverse complement strand
GGGCTGGATTGAACCCGCCACCTTAGGTGTATGTGGCTGGTGCCTTAGCCGCTTGAGCCACAGGCAGCGAGCCTACAAAAACATTCTTATCAGGAAGAATATTCCAAAGGTTCAGAGATTATTTCCCAGGAAGGTAACAGAGGCTTTTTGGGAGAATATGTAGGTTTAGAATAACCCAAGCCTATTGAGTTTTCCCTTTGTTACATGCAATAGAAAGTGTTATAATGGGGGGAACTGAGTGCAAGACATGTGGCAGATCTGTACAGTGTTCTCAACTGTTGTGCAAGTCTAAGATTGTTCTAAAAATACATTACAAATTGAAATTCAATTGGAACAGTAGCTGATTTAAGTTGATTTATGCAGGCTCGAAGTATTTTAACACTTTCCTACAACATGATTTGTTTAATTAAAGGAACTGTGTCACAACAGATACTCCTGTATCACTTTGGCCAATACTTCTAAAATTTGTATTGTATTTATATTTAAAGAAAGGAACTGAATTTTTTTTCATAGCAACACTAGTTTTTTATTATTTATAGTACTAAAAAAGTTGAAAAAAATGCCCACCAACTGGTGAAAGGATAAATAAAATGAAATGCTATTTCACCCATTTAAAAAAATAAGTACTGATATATGCTACATCATAAAGGAAACTTGAAAACATACTAAGTGACAACAGCCAGTCACACAGGATCACATACAGCATGATTTATGTGAAATGTCCAGAATAGACAAACCCAGAGACAGAATGTAGGTAAGTATTATAGTTTCTAGGGGAAATGAAAGCAACTAAAAACAAGTATGAGTTTTCTCTTAAAGGTGATAAAAATGTTCTAGAATTAGACTGTAGTGATGGTTGCATAGCCTTGTATATTATGTCTGTATACTAAAGCCACTAAATTGTATACTTTCAAAAGACAGAATTTTGCAGTATGTAGATTGTATTTCAATTTTAAAAAACTACTCTCATAAAATGTCAGGTTAAATTTCACTAACAATATGCTCTGATTTTTGTATACTAGACAGGCACACATTCCTTTATTTTAAATAAACGTAATTCTATTTAATCTGAATATTTCCTTTCTGTACCTTTCTTATCCTCCTTTCTTTTTTTACTACATTCTACTCATATGTACACAAACCTTTACCTTTGTAGAGTATTATAAAGGCTAAGACATTAGGAACTCCTTCTCTATGCTATCCTGGCATCATTGCAGCAATGAAATTCTTTTCATGACTATTAGGTCTCCTATTGTCTCCTAACATGTGGCAAAAGCAGATTGAGTAGCCTAGCATTATAGACAGGAAAAAGAATTCAACTGCTGATTTCTACAGCTCTCTGGTTTACAGCTTGATAAATTACTGCCATCATTAGTCAAGCAAAAAATCTCAAACAACAGGTTTGGTTTTCAGAATCTTTTTCCATGATTACAAAATTATATACAACCAGTGATATTATAGTTACTAAATGTACACACAAAAGTCTGATTTTTTTTAGTATAGAAAAAGTTGAAAAGTTCATTAATAAATTTTGATAACGTATAATGAGACAAATTTTCTGTAACGTTGTTAGATTTGTTCTCTAACATTGTTACTTTCTGAAAGGAAGTATATTATCTGTGTATATTTAGTGATGGCTTCTTTTTCTAATCAAATATTTGAAAATCTTTATTTTTGCTGGCATCAAAAGGATCCATTTATGAACAAACTTTTAACTGCTTTCTGTATATGGTATATGTGAAATAGCCTTAATTGAGCAGCTAATCTTTCACTTGCAAATATTATGAAAATATCCATATAATAAAAACAATCTCTTATCGTTAGAAGAATGTGCTTATTAATATTCTCTAAATTTTTTTTTATTTTAATGGAAGGGATCCAATTGAAGCACCTCTGAAATGCAACTGCAGCATTCTGATGAAAACATATTAGTTAATGTCACTGACTTAGGAACAAAACTAATCTCTGAATTCAGAATGTTAGCTTCTCTTACTAGTTTAAACCTGTTTGGGGGAAGATACAGAGATTAAGTCTTTACTTATATATACATATGTTTATCCACTCTAAGTCTGCTGAGTTTAGGTTTTCTGTTAAAAGTTCTTAGATACTATATTCAAATTGTACAGAAATAGATTTTGTACAGTAAATAAACAAAAAGTGTTGACTTTCAACTGATTCCTTTGTTATGTCCACAATCACAGGCAGATTCTCAAATCTAGCTTCAGTTAAGTTTATCTCAGAGGAGTAAGGTATGCCAAATATCAAGATTGATAGGATAGGATTTTAGATCGTTAGTCTAATATATCCAAGTAAAACTGTTTTCACCAAGTCATAACTAGCTAATTGACATGGTTTTATACTGTAGAGGAGACTGCAAGAGCATGATCCAAGTTGATTTTTCTTTGGAAAAAGTTATCTGTGAATCCTCAATTGCATTGAAAGATATTAATCATGCACTGCTTAGTAACTATACCTAATTAGAAGCAAGGCAGATTTTACTTACTTTGTATTAATGCCATCTCTTCTATATATTAATTTGATGTCACCCTCTGTTTCTTCGTTTTCAACTTGAAATGCAGTAGTATGGCTCTTTAAAATCTAGAACACTTAATAGTATAAACGGATTGTAAAATAAGAGTAACTTTAGCATAAAGGTTAAAGCAAAATGCAGTTTTCGCCTTTTTGTTTATATTTTTCTTTTAGTACACTACCAACATTGCAACAAAGTACACTTGTATGGAGAAAAAAATCCTTTTTCTCCCTCTCCCTGCCCCATTAAATATCTTGTGTTAAACTGTTAGCATTAACAAGAGTCCCCACCAATATTGCATAGGTCTGCCTGTGTTTGTGCATAATATTAAGCTATGTTATTGGTTACTTCAAGTAAACTGTTGGAACAGCAGGGAGGCCCCTGAGCAGTTTGAAATCATCTATCTCAGGATAGTGATTTTACACACAAACCCATAGCAGAAAAGCCAGAATCAAAGAACTATTCTTCCTTTAAAAAGAATAGTTGGGAAACTAAAGAATCTGTTTATTCTATTTCAGACTTGTATAAATTTAAAATAACCTTTTAAGATATCATACTAAATGATTATAGTACGTTTTAATAAAATAATACAGGATACAAATAAATATATAATGCACATATTTTAATTTCTTTTGATGAAAAATACAGGTTTTTGTTTTAGGAAGTTTTAGTCCTCTTTAACGAAATTGAGAACAGTTTCTTAAAGTTGATCATGAATTTCCCTTGAGGGACTTTATATACAGCTTCTCTTTTAACTAATGGACTTAAACTTGATCCATGGATTTGCACCACGAACTTCAAAAGGTGGTTCACTGCTGAAGATGTGATGGCCTATTTCCTCCAAAGGTGGTTCAGAATCAGCTGTGGCAAACTGGGCTGCATCCTCAATTTCCTTCCTCACTTCAGCTTCAATTTCCTTTAATTCTTCAACAGTGGCAAGCTTGCTGTTTACCATTTTATCTTGGAGAAGCATAATGGGATCACTCTTACTTCTGATATTCTTAATTTCTTCTCGTGTGCGGTAACTGATTCCAGGATCACTCATACTGTGTCCATGATAACGGTAGGTCTGCAGCTCCATCAAGAAAGGTCCCTTTCCAGACCTGCAATAGTCGGCTGCAAACTTCGTCGCCTCCCGAACACACAGAAAATCCATTCCATCTACCCTCAGCCCAGGGATAAATCCGCCCCTTTTGTAGTAATCGGTGCTGGCTGCGGCTCTCTCAATAGATGTTCCCATTCCATACAGGTTATTTTCACAGATGAAAATACAAGGTAATTTCCACAGGGCTGCCATGTTGAAAGCTTCGGCTATCTGCCCCTGATTGGCAGCACCATCCCCATACAAAGTCAAACAGATCTCCTTGTTTCCCTGGTATTTGCAGGCTAGAGCAATCCCGGCCCCCAGGGGCCCCTGCGCCCCAACAATGCCATTGCCCCCATAGAAGTTCTTAGTATACATGTGCATAGATCCTCCTTTACCTTTAGCACAACCTCCTCTGCGTCCTGTCAGCTCTGCGAGAATTGATCGGACGGAAATTCCACGAGTGTAGCACACGCCATGAGCCCGATAGGACGTGATGACATGATCCGAAGGGTTTATGCCGGCCTCGAGGCCCACACAGCAAGCTTCCTGGCCATCACACAAGTGACAGAAACCACGAATAAATTTCTGCTTATACAGCTGATCTGCCTTCAGCTCCATGCGGCGAATCACCAGCATCATCCTGTAGTATTTGAGCCCATCCTGCCTGGTGAGTACTGCGCTGACTGGGGGCCCCTGTTCCAACAGATATCGATCGCATTTCTTAATGTCAAACGTAGCATCGTTTGAATAGTTATAAGACGCCACCAGCACTCTGCGAGCTGGCTTCTGGACAACACTCGACCTCACTCGGGAGACAAAGGCAGCCAGCATCTTCCTCATGGAGCACCACTGTGCGCCGCCGCGGCTTCCAACGTCTACACAACCGTCCTGTAGCCGTCTGGCGTGTGACGCATCACGTCAGGACGGCCGGCGTGAACCCTCCTGCGTGCGTCAGGTCACGCCGGGCGCGAACGTGAGCACACCACAATGGGGGGGGGGGCCGCTGGCCTCACCGCGCAGGCGCACTGGGCCGGAATGCTCCACTTGCTGTGACGACTGACGGTCCCTTCCAACTGTGAAATGAAGCCTTGTGGAGCTGCTCCCTGACTCTTATCAACAGCACCATCATTTTAAAACCACAACACTGAGTTCCTGTTCGCTCCTAACTTGTTAGCAGGACCTCTCCAAGTGTGCCCCCCCCAAGCGTGTCACGTAGAAGAAAGTAACAAACTCTAAGGCACACAAGAGCCCAGAGAGAGGAGAGGTTAATACCAACCACCACTATTTCTTTCAAGTCTTGTTTTTGATCTTTAAAATACGTATGAATATTTTTTTCCTACCCTGTAATATACCATATTTAATGTAAAAATAAAGCTGTGGGTGATTTCTGGTTTAGTTACCTTTAAAACAAAACAGATGAAACTTATAAACAGACAAACTTGGTAGTCCAAAAAAAGATGCTTTTTTCTTTTCTTTTTTTTTTTTTTTTGTGTCACTCTGTTGCCCTGGGTAGAATGCCACAGCTTCACATAGCTCACAGGAATCTCCAACTCTTGGGTTGAAGGCATCCTCTTGCTTCAACCTCTAGAGTAGCTGGGACTACAGGTGGGGCTACCAGGCCCAGCTAGTTTTTCCTAATTTTAGTAGTGATGGGGTCTTGCTCTTATTCAGACTGGTCTCTAACTCCCGAGCTCAGATGATCCACAGGCCTGGGCCTTCCAGGGTGCTAGGATTACAGGTGTGAAGCACCTGCCCTGCCAAGAAGGTGCTATCTTTATCCTGTGGCTTGTACACCTTTGTCACCTGAGAGAGGAGGAAGATCTAAGAAACCGCAGCCTGAGAGTAACAGTTTAAACCCACTAAAAAGTTGTGCCTGGCATGGGAAAATTAGAAGCAGGCTTTGAGATGCATTGTGGTAAAACGTTTGTGATGTTTACCTTTTCTTTTTCTAATAATTCTGAATCCTTTCCACCACTTTTATTCCTATTTCCTGACAAATTCACCATTTTGGGGGGGGGGGAGTGTTTTTTCTTCTGCTTATGAATGTCTTCAACAAGTTTCCTAGACTGGAATGGCTTTGTATTTTGTTTTTATATCAATCAATTTGAACCATCCTTAATCCAGAAACCTGAGAAGCATATTGTTAAAATGACTCTTTATGTAGGCATTATGGTTACTACATAAACTATTATAAAAGTATAAGTTTTTAAAAAGTGACCAACCAAACAATATACAGTTTGGACTGCAAGAGAGCAATGGAGTTTGCTTATGTCATTGATAACAGTTCCATCATAAGACGGGAGCCTTAGGCTAAGAGCTACAAAGATCACATATCATTTTTGTTTTTAGTGCTTTTACTAGAAAGGTGATTTTGAACTCCAATAAGTCAACCCTTACCAGGATCCTGTTCTATTTAGAATATTAAGCCATTCATTATAATGCAGGCTCTGTTTTATATCCATTGCCTATTAGTGAATGACAGATTCTTACCCAAATTTCCTTGTGACATGTTCAAAGCAGCCACCTTTTCTGTATCTAGTTCGAAGTGTTATTTTGGGCACTCCGTTTAATTTTCAGGCAGGAAGGAGAAAATCACTTGTTAAAAAGTTATGATACCTCTTAAAACTCAATCCTCTCCCCACCTTCCAAACCCAGACATCATAATGAGCCTTATCTTTACACTCAATTTAGAAGTGGACTTTTGGAATTTTTGGTCTTGCTGTGTTGTTTGCTCCCTCTTTGATAGGTAGCTTGTGTCTGCTGTTCTCTTTCATTCCTGCAGGTATTTGTGATCTCCAGGGAGTATTATTTCCATAAGAATGAGAAAAATGACACTGCAGGATGGAACAGTAGTGTTAATGGGTCACTGAGTGACAGCTGAGCCTTCTCTCAGAGGTATCAACCAGGCTAGCGCTGCCAGGATCACAAGAGCTCTATAGTAAAGTGTGCCAATTTAATATTGTCACATGTAGCCTGGGCTGCAAAGATAGAGCTCCCCTTAAAAGCGCAGCGTGAAGGCAAAACCTGACTCACACCAGAGGAGAATGTGCAAAGATACTAATTGAAAGATAGCTGTATTACAAGTTCCCATAGAAGATTGCACCCACCCACCCACCCCCTTTTTTGCAACAAGTTCTGGTTAAAATAAATAATAAACTGTCAAACTTCTAGGGACATCTTGGTCATCAGTTACCCTACACACCCTAAATTCAACTTAAAAGTAGATGGCTGAAAGCATATTTGCAGAATATGATGTTGAAGCATTTCTATTAAATGAATTAATCATGATGATGATTTTGTTTTACTGTTACTGCTATCTTCCCAAACCTATCCACATTTTCCAAAAGTGAAACTTCTATACATCAGGGAGATCTAGAGTTGTTGAGCTTCTCTTCTTACAGGCCTCCAGCCACAAGGATTCAAACTATACATTAACAATAAAGCCAATGAAGTTGTTCTTTTCTCCAAAGGATTTTTTTTTTGTCTTGTCATTGTTCAATACCTTGTTTATCACCAAACAGAACCAAGTTATCTACATGCTCACCACTGAAATGTTTGCAATTAAAATCCCCATAAATTCTAAGTTTTTAATTAACATGAAATCTCACTTTTAATCTACTTGAAATTAAAGGAAAACAGATGAGCACTTTTATAAGGCCAATGGCAGACTTTACATTTAATTAATAAAAAACTTAATAAAAGAGGAGCCAGTGATGATAGTAGTAGTCCTTTGTTCCAGTGGGACAGAATTTCACATTTTATATCTGATGGTTGATCCTATAAAGGCATTTCTAACTTTATCTTAAACATCACTCCCATTGCATCAAGAGCATATAAAACATTTTTAATAAGAGACAAGGAAATGTACACAAAAGAACAGTTACCATGTTGGAAGGATATTTACATTTCTCCAGTAATAATTGCACTTTTCACCAAATGTTAAATGAAAAAAGCTGTTAAGGAGTGAATATATTCTAGATAAATAATATTAGATCTCACGATTAGTGGCAATGTACTTTTTCATAGCTCTGAGATTTGGCAATTAAGAATTATGAGTAAGAATTTGATGCAAAAAGAAATTGAGTTATTCAGAGTTACTCAGAGAAGAATTTTCCCATTTGGTCTATTACTTTAACTCCCTTAAAGAAAAGAGAAAATGCCAGTACCATATTTTGCAAAATAATGACAAGCAAGAAATGTACATCTCTATTGTTACAGTAGGTGAAGCTATTCCAGAACATTTCAGGGACCTGAGCAAACAATATTTTTATTTTCTTGTCTTACCCTAACCGTATTTCTGACATATCATTAAATAACAACTCAGGACAAACTATCACAAACAGAAGTCTTGATTGGAAATGACAGGGAAAGTAGGAGTATTCCTTATTCTATCCAGATAATGATGATGGTGTGAGAAAAGGAAAGATATGTAAAAGGGGTTGATTTTTAGTAGCAACAGAAGGAGCCACCATCTTTCTCCTGCTAGAGCAGCAGAGACGTCTCCATCATCATGCTGTATTGACTGAGTACTGTAGTACTCAGGATCTAGCAGAGATCATAATATAAAACTGTGAAAGAAAACTTTCTAGACATTTTATAAGCTCTCTACAACTAGCACAGTCATTGAATGTAGTCAAGTGAGATGGGAAATAAAATTTTATTTATCAAATCTGGTATCACAATTTACTATGGTGTAGGGTATTGAACAGTGGAGGGTTGGTATGGGAGTCTAGAGGTTTGGACTGATTTCTGCTCAGTATTTTCAGTTGTCTTGTAGAACCATAATTCTCATTCAAAATAAAATCAGGACAATAAATGTTCCTGACAATTACAGCAATTTCAAAAAGTCCCAGCCAGGATTAAATCGGTTTTGCATTTCCTTCAAAAAATGTTTACACTTCTTGGAAAAGTTTTGTTCAGGAGATTTTCATTCTCACATATGTAAAACCCCATATTTCAAATTTTTATTCTGTAAATAAACATACATCTCTCCCTAGTAATTTTGATGTTAATAATAATTTTATTTGTATATAATATATACATATATTATGCATAATAAATATGTATATAGTATATAGAGAGATAGATAGTAAAAATAAACTCTACTCAATAGTGAAATGGGAGCTTTTCTTTTCTGTGCAGTCTCATATTAGTTTCCTCTTGCCTGTATCATTTTATTATATTTTCTTTATAAACACCCTTCAAGAATCCTTCCTTTTAATGACTGGGTGGAACAGTATGTTTCTACTATCACTATGCCCATGTGATAACATAATTAGCACATTTACTTCTACTGTGCTTCTTTACAGAAGTCCTAAGAATCACTGAAGCAAGTTTAAAATAGAGAAAGGAGTATTGGCAACATTTCAGGGCACTGCTGCCCCCTAGAAGGAAATTTGAGCAGCACATTTGACCAATACAGACAAAGCTTGAGAAGAGACTTTAAGGAAGATTGCAGATCACGCGTCCTACTTTCAGTGCTTATTGTTGGCCACACTTTTGGATATTTTTGGTCCCCTCCTGTGTCTATGTTTGGGCACACTGTTATCTATTAGATTCTAACCATGAACCCTAATAGAGTCTATCTTAATACATTCACAGTGGATCCCTGTGAATGTGTCCAGATATATAAGCAAATTTTTCTCGGTAAATAATATTTTAATGAATGGAAATGAAATTTTAGGTTATTATATGCTTTAACTTAAGATTTTAAGGCATCATAAATATTGGCCAAGTATGGGATAGATTTGCATCTTTTTGCTGGAGACACAAAGTTAGCACTTTGTTATTTTCACCTCCACAGAGTCTGAGAAAGTAGTGATTCTCATTCCCAATTTATAGATTAGGAAACTGAGGCTGTGGCAGTTTAGGTTACAGGCAAATATTAGAAAGCTAGTCAGTCATGTATACATGAAGTGGCCTTCTATCTGCCACCATTCTGTACTAAGAGGTACAAATACAATAACGTACGATTGAATTTCCTTCTACTTAACCCAGTTCATTGGAAGGTGTTGTGCTGTGAGCTCTCCCTGATTTTCTGGCACTGCCTAGAGAGAAGGACACATCACCACTGAATGACAGAGGAAGCCACACAGGAGCAGCTGTTACAGAGGCAATAAAACTAATGTATCACATTCCAGGCAACAGTTACAATGACAGTTTGCCTTCATTAGGATCAATGATGAACAAATTAAAAAGGGAGTACTGTCAAACTGCAACATACAAAACAGAGCACTCTAATTTTGTGAAGTTGTATGGTCTCCTTTAATTTGGTAATACAGCAGAGCTGAAAGGGCACACTGGGAAATATGAAAATCAGGATCTCATAATTATGCAATACATTATGAATATGAATACAGCTTCTCCAAGCAACCTAAGACAATGCTGTAGATGCTTTATGGAGCTTTTTGTATGTGAGAATCTTTCTGTTCCCACGGACCTAATGTGCACTTAGATTCTAAGGTATTTCCATAGTACCCAACAAAGGGGTACCTCTAAAAGGCCACTGTGGGGGAGCCTTCAAAGATTATTTTAAATTAGAGGCCTAATAAGCATCATCCATACTATGAAGACAGCGTGCAAGAAGAGTTTGTAAGCCCCAACTTCTTATCAAAGCATCATATTCAGGCAGCAAGATTGTTGAGATTGTCAGAGACATTTAACAAGCTCTAGTCAGGGCCACCAGCTGGCCATGCTGCTTCCATTCTCTTGGACTGAAACTCATGACCTACTTCTTTAAAAGCTCCTAATCTTTCTCTACCATCATTTAGCTCCTATTCCTACTCTGTTTCATGACAAAAAGTACCATCTCCTTACAAGAATGCATTTGTGACTTTTCGAAGGAATTTTTCATCTTTTGTAAAATTTTTCATATTATATGGAAAACTTATATGAACTATATAATATACCTATTGATGGAAGGAAAAAGAGACCCAGCGGGGATAAAAACCTACTACATATAAACCCACTAAACACTGGCATGTCCCTAGGTCATACAATAGAGATTCAGAATCTTATCTTCTGACCCAGTGCTTCTTGAATACACACACTATGCTACTCCCCACTCCAGCTGTCTGTCTGCTGATGAATTTTCACATCAGAACTTCCTTCCCACAAATCTCAGCAGAAGAGGATTCTGTTTCTTATCTGGAAATCTGACCCCTCAGCCTTTGCTACAGAACCTACTATTCCCTCATAATGAGATACTGTTCTTACATCCACTCTGCTCCCACACCCCCACCAGAGAATCATCAATTTTGTCTTTTCCTTTGGCTTTCTTTCATGCTCAGATTTCCTCAACTCTGAAAGAAGATACCAGAGTCCTGATTGCCTCTTTTAGATCTCATCCTATATTATTCCTTTTATCTAGTCAAGCTCGGCAAATATGCAGCCTGCACCCACAGTCTCCGTTTACTTTCCTCTAATTGCTTCCATATGCTTCTGCAATCTGTGTCATCAACAATGAACTGAAATTTCTCACATCAAGAACTTGGTTAAATTTAATGACAACTTTGATATTATCACTCTCTGAAACTCTTTACTATGTAAGTGTTTCTCCATGGATATTCCCTTACACCCCAACTTTAAAAAAATGTTCTTAAGCTGCTTAGATCCCAGACTTCATTTCCCATATGTCAACCTCAACCCAAAAAGCAAATGTGGGTCTAAAGTTTAATGTGCTCTATTCTTGCCAGTTTAAATGATTACACACAGGGACTCGTGATTTATTGATTTTCTCACCAGTAGGGAGATGCCAACTATATTTGCAACATTAACTTCCCTTTATTCTCTCTAGTCTACCAGAACAAAATAATAATCACAATATTTAAAGCCTTATAGCTATTTAAACTTGAAAAGTTCTAAAAGGAAATATTTTCTACCTTCTCCACATTTAAATAAAAATATCTTCCCTTCTTAATTTTTTCATCACTGTCAGAGAACTATCGCTGCTTATATACACTTGATATATACTCTGAGGATAGTGTCTTTAAAAAATTCTCTCTTGTAAATATAGAAAAGCATAGAGACAAAAATTTCATGTCACCAAAAGTTAACAGTTGTTCACTTTTGATTGATTTCTTTTATATGTTGTATTTGATATAATTTAGTTCATACTGTGCACTTTATGTTTCTTGAGTTTCTTTTGTTGGCATCATACTCATATTCCAAGATATCAAAGCCATTTAAAAGATAATCTCAGTGGATGAAAATAATCTTCACTATATGGATGGGCCATAACTAACAAAAACGTTCCCCTGACACTCAACACATCTTATTACTGAACTTCTACTATGTCCCAGGCCCTATGCATTAATGGAATCACTGATTTCTAAAATTTAGTTTGTTTTATTTTTAACACAAAAATTTAATGTGTTTAATATATCAGTGTTCTCTTTTATGCTTCTGGTTTTTATTTGTATATAATCACATACTTATATGCTATAAATAACTACTTATTATTTTCTTTTTAATGGTTTTATTCTTTGAAATATCTGAAGTTATTGGATAATACAGAAAAGTGATATTACAACATTATTTTGTCTTCAGTTCTTTCCCCTTTCTTATATTTAGTACTCCATGTCTTTCTTGTTTGGGGATTCTAACTCCCAAGACACTCCATGTCTCTATCTTCATCTTCATAAGCTAAATATTTTGCTTTTAGGCTACTTAGTTTTATCTATCAGTTGATTCTTATGCAAGCTCTTCCCAGTTTTGATTATTATGACATTACAAGATTGCATATTTGATAGACCAAGACCTTTCTCATCATATTTTTTTTTCTAAATCCTCGAAGATTTTATAGCCTATGTACTATTTCACATGAAGAGCAGAGTAATTTTATTGAATTAAAAAAAATTAGAATTTGGATTAGAATTATATTAAACATAGACAGTAAATCAGAGAGTCTTGTATTTGCAATATTTAGTTTTGTCATCTAAAAATATGCATCTCTCAACTTACTTGTAATTTTATATGCTGACGTTATATGGCTTTCCTTATGAAGATCCTATTCATTGTAAAGTCCTTCCTCAGATTGAGTGTGGTAGTTTCAATAGACAATTTTTTATTGACTTCTTACTATGTTCTAAGCACTTGGCTAGGCACATTGCAAGCGATATTTTACCTTACTGTGACAATAATCCTATGACATATAAGATTGCTTTACATCCTGTTATTGAGAAGAAACAGAGGCTTTAATTGTATTTCCAGCAAATGATAGAAACTGTACTTAAATTCAGATTTAATGCCAAAACTTCTAGTGTTTTATCAATAATTATAAAATCAACTCTCAGTTTGAAACAGAAGTTTAACGAAATTTTCTAAATTTAAAATTTTTATTGCATTTATTAAAATGTGTTAAAATTTATCAAATGTGTTTTTAATGTTTGTTGGGATAGTCACTTGTATCATATCTTTTTGTTACTAATATATTGGCATTCAAGGCCATTCGTAAGGTATGTGTGACCTGTGCAGACATATATATTTGTGGACCTCAAAAAGGCATTACAAAATTCATGGGGCCATGTAGGGTATAGTTATTTATTGATGGTAATTTAGAATGATTGCTAGAAAAGAGGTAATACGTTTACCTACTACTGAATTAGAGCCTGTGAAGATTCCACTATTGTTCAGTAGAAACAGTCTATTTTTACACATGCCCAAGAACCATCTTCCTGTTCTTTGTTGTCAAATTGCATCATTTCTATCTTATTTCACACCTACTTCCTCAAGAAAGAGGTAGTGCCTATTATTAATCACAAAACAGTGGTTCTCCAGAACCTGTTGGCTTTGAAACAACTTAGATCTTCTTGACTCTGTCGCTCCCTAATACCATTTGTTTAATCATGGTTACATTATTACTTCTGATGCTATAACATACATCCTGCCACCCACAAGTACTAGTTTCTCAAAGGTTGTTACTGAGCTTTACTGATGATGAGCACAAATGCCGTTCTTAGAGTAGGCATAGAAAAGTAAGTGATAATTCAATTTCTGGCCATGTTCAATTTACCTTTAGGATGGAAAAACATGTCTTCTAACCATGTCTCCTCTTGAGCAGTTTAGGCTGTAATCACGGCATCCTTGTGTGTGATCTCTTTCCATGTCACCTGTACATCTGTCTTCCCCTATCATCATCACCTGGAAAGGCTATGGAAGGAGAGGAAAAACACTCTTTCCTATTCACACACAGAAGGCTTTCCCTGCTGTAGCAGAGTTTAAAGAATAACCAAGGAGACCACACTGTCACAGCATTAATTAGAAGCAATAGAAGAAATCTATACGGGCCTGATGGCACTGCAAAGCAATGATCTCTATGTCTAGGGAGGAGCAGAGAGGGGCCACATCGATAGGGCTGCCTGACCAGGTGGAGGTGCATGGTGGTTTCCCTGCTGCTGTCCCCATCACCCTTAGATGCTGAAGGCTGGAGGCAGCATCATAGTCATTACACAAATGTGTGAGATACAGGGCTTGCTCAATGCTCAAACCCAAAGGTGAGTGATGAATGGTGGGTAGCCACCATTCACATTTCACATGAATGAGAGTCACACAAAATCAATTTGTAAACACAATTCTGTCATCTCGATCTTGTTTAATTCCAGCACACCAGAAACTAGGCATGATCTATTTGCTACGCCACTCACATGTAACTGCAACCCAGGCAGGCGGCCCTGGGATGACCTCAGAGGCAGGTGTTGTAGACGTCCCTGGGAATCTGGTCAACCTCATAAGCCAGAGAAAAGATCAGAGAGCAAAGAGAAGAAATACATAAACATATATACAAGTATATAATCTTATCTATAAAATTTATATAATACATTTGCTTGCAAATATATCTATGGATTTCCCAATAATCAATGTTTCCTTAATTTTTATGATAAATTCAAATTATTGATATTCATTTATTTACCTAATTCAGAAATAAATCATGTGACTTGATTTTCACACATAACTTCTTTTCTAGCTATTAAAGAAATTTCTGATTTGACAGATTATGTTTGTATTAGCTCAAGTCTGAATTCCATAGTTAAATTTCTCCAAACTAGACCACTGTTATTTTCAGCAGATTACATTCATTTAAGATTATACCTGTTTTTTACTTCTGATGTGTCATAATAATTATCACTACTTTTTATTGATTCATTAGCATATAGTGTTCACTGTGCTAAACATTTTCATCTATTACATAATATAATTCTCATGTCCACACTTTTGTGTGGGTAGCACATGTATCATTATGAAAATTTTCTCATGGTTAAAATGAAGTTTACTTAAATTATTATCTTATCCTACATGAAAGAGTTTGGGAATACTGTAGCCAGACTGTGAACCAATATAGTCCAAGTCTAGAATTCTTACTCTTCACCATTGTACCCAGAAGAACTAATACTGAGAAAGACAGGGTCTTGCCCTGTTTCTTTAAGAATCCTAAACTCTTGGACAGGACTTTGAGGTCCAAAAAAATTCTGCTTCTTTTTTGCTTGGGTTCTAAATGAACTACTGTATATGATAAAGGATTTGCCCCTGGAAGACAAAAATATCCTGATTTCTGTAAGGCTTCCATTGGAGAAGAGCTTAGTGCAAAATCAAAATCATTCTCCTAACTCAAGTTTAAGCAGACTTACCTATTTGATTATAGGTCATGCTAGACCTGAGAGAGGAAGACCATAGAGTGACGAGAGCAGAGAGCAAGTCCTGCCACCTGTGGGATGCCTATTTTCAAGAAGAAGAGAGAGGAGCTGAGCCTAGCACTCAATTTTTACGTCCTAAGTTTGTAGATAAATCCCTTTACCTCTTCCAGCTAGAACCACTGAAATAGTAGAGAAAACCTAAAAGTGTCCTGTCCAATCCCAAGTCAGATGAATTTCCTCTCCTTTCTCTCTCACCCACACATATAACCTCTCCCACAGCTGCACCAATGGCTCCTTCCTGGCCAACCTCCTGTGGATCTATTCTCTGTTGTGGGAGAACTTTATGTGTCCTGCTCCTCCTTCTCATTGTTTCCAACTTTTGTTTTATTGCCTCAGTGGGTGACTCAGTTCTCTCCATGTGGGTAGTGAATTCTGTGAACTGTTGATTTGGGAGTAGAAGAAATACATTAATACTTGGAAATAATAACTTTCTAAAAGTTTATTCCTGGAAACCCCAAGAGAGTTGATCAAACAATTTCTGAAAAAAACAAATTGAATTCAAATGTTAGTTATGAAATGACACAGAAAATATAATAGATTTATATATAAAAATAATGAGACAAATGTGAAGGAAAAAAGATTCTTTCACAATAGTAACAAAAACAATAAGTTGGAAAATGTTTAGTGAGAAGTATTCTCATACAAAGAAAACTACAAGTCTAATAAAAGAACGTAAAAAACATGAAAACTAGAATGTCACATCTGGTTTGCAGGTAAAAAGACGTTATTTTAGTTGTGTAGATTCTTCTTAAATTAATCAATGTTATCTAAAACAAAATAACATGTTTGGGGGTGAGTAGGGAGATAGGATATGAAAATCCGCCAAAAGTTGTTCTAAATAAACAAAAGAGGAATTTTACCTAATGTGTATTTAAAATATTAAAAAGTGGCTTGGCGCCTGTGGCTCAAGCGGCTAAGGTGCCAGCCACATACACCTAAGGCGGCGGGTTCGAATCCCCATCCTGGGCCCGCCAAACAACAATGATGGCTGCAACCAAAAAATGGCCAGGCGTTGTGGTGGGCGCCTGTGGTCCCAGCTACTTGGGAGGCTGAGGCAGGAGACTCACTTGAGCCCAGGAGTTGGAGGTTGCTGTGAGCTATGATGCCATGGCACTCTACCCAGGGGGATAGCTTGAGGCTCCATCTCAAAAAAAAATAATAATAAAAATAAAAATAAAATAAAATAAAATATTAAAAAGTAACAATTCATTAAAGAGTTTAGCATTTTGTAGAGTGACAGATTAAAGACTGAAAATAGAATCAAAGATAGATAGATATGGGCCACCAGCATCTGAAAAATATATAATACCATGTCAGAAAACAAATGTCAGCTCTGGCCCATGGTGTAAAGTGAAATGGCTCGTCACACAGGCAAAAATCTTTAGAAAGTTAATTTGGCCATGTTACTTGCAATTACACTCAAACCAACTTAAGAGTCAATAATCCACATATTAATTATAAGGAAATAATATTAACTGTTGAATGACAACTGCACTTCAGAACAGGTATTTAAGTTCTAGAATAAATTGTGAGAAGTGGGGAAAGGACACTGATATGAAACCTAGAAACAAAGAGAAAAATATTTAAAACATAATCAAGTATTTTTTTAATTATAGGAAAGATATATAATAAACTAAACATAATTTATAAAATCAAAAGAGTACTGTCAGTACATGAGAGTCAAAGATTGAATTTCCTTAGCATACCAAGAACAAACAAATAAAAAGACAAAATAATAAAAAGAAAAGGCACAAAAGGATTATACATAGGCAATTCATGTAAAAAGAAAATAAAAGAAACATTTTTTAAAAGTTTAACCTCACTCATTTTAAAAGATATAACAACAACAACAAGGGGACAGCATTTTAACTTCTAAACGTTAAGAATGGTGTGGTGGCTCGAGGTAGTCACCTAAATAATTAAAAAGAGCAAGTAAAGTTTTAGAAGAAAAAGAAATTTTATTAATGGCTTGCACAGCAAGCCAGGCCCTGTCCGCATGACTGCAGGCTCCATGGAAAGCACAGTTTTTGGTTTTATAAACAACTTTGAAGAGTGTCAACTGCTTCTTGGAAGTCTCCAAGGATCTTAATTAGATTTATTCTCCAAAGAACCCATGTGCAAGGTATTGAAAACCCACCTACAAGATCTTGCTAACAACCCACCTGCAAGTTCTTAATCAGCCTCATTTCCATAATAGCTCAGGTTAGCCTGACCCAAGAGTCCAAAATAGCCTAACCATCTCTGTCATCCACCCTGCTTGTATCTAGCTAACTACATAACATTAACAAAAATTAAATTAAACATCGAATGGTATATCAAGAATGAGAAGCAGGCTCTCATAACTGCAGATGAAAGAATAAACTGCCCGATAATTTTGACAGTTAAGTTACCTTACTAATTTATATATTTTTTCCTACATTATTTACTCTTTTGCTCTCCCACTGGAATGCTAAGTCCAATCCACAAATACAGGACTCAGTCTATGTTTTCAGTCACAGTCCATGAATTAGAAGAGCATGTGGTAAATAGTACAACTCAGCAAGCACTTATTAAAAATGATTATGTGTACTTTTCTGAGAAGCACTTTTATCATATATAAAGAAAAAAATTAGAAAAAAAAATTGGCAAGAAAGCCTTAAAGAAAACATGCCACACGATCTGTGGAAGCAACTGATCTGTCACAACATAAGTGAGCATTTGCTACAAATGTTCTCAAGTGGGTCAAAATTATGAAATCCAGGTATATAATAGCTAAAGAAATATGTGCGCTGAGGGAAAGGTTCTTGTCTTGTTTGCTCTATAAAATTGCTCTACCTGTTAAACAAATAAAGCAGAGATAACGAATAGGAGGAACATATGTGAAATAGCAGTCATTTACTTTTAAAAGAAAACAATGCATTTATACATAGTAAATGGTACTTTACAGTATATAAAATTCCCTACAAGTTCAAATTTTATTTGAATCTGCAAGTGTCAAGTGTACTACATGTATTTGCTGTTACTTAAAAAGCATACATTGTCCAGGTAAGTGGTTCACTCCTCACACTTTGGGAGGCTGAGGCAGGAGGATTTCTTGAGGCTAGGAATTCAAAATTAGCCTAGGCAATGTAATGACACCATACCTCTATAAAAAGCTAAAAAGAAATTACCTGGGCTTAGTGGTGTGCACCTGTATTCCCAGCTACTTGGAAGTCTGAGGCAGGAGGATCACTTGAGCCCAGGAGTTTGAGGCTACAGGGAGCTATGATTGATTGCACCATTGCACTCCAGCCCAGGCAACAAAGCAAGATCTTGTCTCTCTATAAACAATAAAAAAAAAAAAAACCATAACAACAAAAAGCTTAAGTTACCATGCAATTCATTGTGAATGAAGAAGTAGTTCTCACTGCTTGCTAAAAGAATGAATGGAGTATGTATACAATATAATATAATATAAAACATAATATAAGCAGTTAACTGAAATGAAAGAGGTAGCCATTAGACATTCCTAGCCATTCTCTGCCCTTCCCACTCCATCCAAGGCAAGCAAAGTACAAGGTGGGCTTGCTTAGCTCAGCTCACTCCACAGGGAAGGAAGTCACAGCAGTGAAAAAGCATCATTCTCTCCTAGGTTTTCTTCTATTAGTTTGTTTTGCTTTGTTTTTCTTTTTGATTTTTTTAGTGCTTAACTTAATTTGAAGGCTTTACTTTCAAATCTGTGATCAATAGATCTGCAGTAACTTTTTCCTTTGAGAAAATAAATTTTCTTAAGGCAGTTCTTATCCCACTTTTGTTAGAATGTGCTCTGGCCATTCTTCCTTCTCAGAGTCTTTCTCTCTTTTGTCCTCCGTAGGCTTGAGTGAATCAGAAGATGTATCAGTTAGGCTTAGGTTTGCTGCATGTTTCAGAAATTCCACATTAATAGTTGCATGTATATGAAAACTTTCAATCTCTCAAATAGCAAACACCCTCTGAAATCCAGACTCCTTCTGTGGCTCTGCTCCCCCATCCCTAGTATGTAGCCCTTGTTTTCAGACTCCAAGGTGGCTGCAAGATCTCCAGCCATCACATTTGCTTCTCAGGGAGGATTGTGGAGAGAGAACAGAAAAGGACAAAAACTGGTCAAAGGCATTCCCAGAAGTGCTCTACAGAGTTTCCCTTGAAACACTATTTCTTCGTACATTTCCTTGTCAATTAGTGACAAGGCCACATTTAATAAAAGGAAATTGTATTCTTCTTATTAGGCACATAAATAAAATGGGTAATTCAATTACCAAAGAAGAAAAAGAAAATGAATTCAGTATATGTAATTATCAGTTTGTCACAGACTAAATTTCATGAATACTAAGGATGCTTTGTTACCAAGACTAACGTTTTGGTCACCTGAAACTATGTCCAATTATCTTTCTAAGGTACCACATCAGAAGTATTGGTTTGAGAGCAAAAGAAAACAATGAGAAACTCTGAAAATAAAAGCTGGAACAAACATGAGGACAATGTGAAAAACCTTTCTCTCAATTTGGAACAAGAATACAGAAGCTCAAGTGTTTCTGAGAAAAGCAAGATAAATAAGGACAAGTATTCAAGGTTCGCTTCATCAGAATGCTAACAGAAAGTTTTACAGAATCCTGGATCCGTAATGCTAAAATCAACCCGGAGGAACCTCTCGCCAGAGATGACTTTCGGCACTGTGCATTCAACATATCAGGGCACGGGGGTGGTGGAAACCTCTGTCTACAATATCTTCCCTCAGAGATGGCTATGGAGAATGTTGAAAAATGGTGATAGACACTGTCGCATCATGTTCCTTACGTGCTTTTTTTTCCAAGTAAGTATATTCTCAAATCATTTAACTTCCATTTCCTCTCAGGGTTGAGTCTCTTGCACTTGGTACAGTATCTGCGGTGAAATTTATCCAGTAATTCAGTTGCCACCATTTCTGCAGAATCAGTGTTTTAGTCCTGTGCTCACGGGCTGCTGCCACTGACACTTTCTAGAGAATTACTAGAGAGCTAAGAAAGGGGACAGACAAGAAATGTTTTCCATTTCATCCTTCTATCAGTGATGGCTTGTAACCCCCCTTCTAAGCCGAATTGGGGGTTTCTGTGTTGAATGAAGCTGCTGGTGGTGCTTCCCTGCACAGGCTCGTGCCTCTGGAGACTTTGCCACTCCTCTAGTTTATTTTTATTTTCATTCAGTTTGGGGGAATGTTCCAGTAGGGCCGAGGCAATGCCCACAGGCCCATTTATAACAACCAAATTTGAACCACACCCTGCAATTATTATATTTGAGTAGTTTCCATTTCTGAACCGATGGGTAAACTACTTTAAATTAAGAATTGTCCCTTCAGACTTTCTTTGTTGGCCCTGAATTTGGAACAGAATATTGGACAGCCGACGTCATGCTACGGATGAAGCCGGGCCTCACCTGTGCCTATCAGGAAAATCTCCGTCTGCAACGTCTTGAATCTTAAAAACACTTGTCATTTTAAAAACAATGGTTTTGCTGAGACCTTTGCTGAGATCCCAGTGGCCTGATGTCTCCTGGCCAGGCTACCTGTGCCCGCCCATTGGCCATGCCCAAGCATCACCTTGCTGGATCATGTGACAGGCTGCAGCAGTTGGACTCTAACTGCGTAACTGGAAAAACTCAAATGAAAACACTGTTTACCTATTTCCAAAAGCCTGGCCATATCAGGAGTCTTACTATTTTGCTAATATTGTGCTACCTGAAGTGTTATTTCCTATGACATGTCTCATAATAAGTAGCCTAGTCTAAAAATAAAATGTTGAGTTTTCCAATGGGAGCCAACTGAGGGTTTCAAAAGGGATATTTCTTGGTAGTGGATAATGTAGTAGTTTAGGGAGAAAGTCAAACGTGTTTGCTGACTGTACCCCAAGATTGTGCAGACTTACCCAGCAAGGTACAAGCAATACTGTGGAGTTTCCTAAAAGGAAAACTAGAATCACAGGCCACCCACTACCAAGAAAGAAAGTAAGAGAAACAGGATCCCTGCATTAAATTTTCCACATGTACAAATCAAATAAGTCCTTTCCTTCCCACAATAGGGAATAAAGATCAGGAATGACCTTTTTGAATTCCCATTACGTGGAAGGAAACATCAGGAATAATGATCCCTGCCCTTTCCCAATAACTTTATTGGCCTAAAATTAAATAACTAATGCAATTATTTCTTTAAAATTGCAATAAAGCTAGAGATCAGGAAGCTAAAAGAACTTCTTATAAAGGACTTGATCTATTCTCTTGATTAGTGTTTCTCACTGGTGGGAAAACTGTTTGTATTTTGAGAGAGACCACAGGACAATGTGCAAAGTGCCCTCACAGTGTGGACGATTTAGGGTGGCTGGCGGCTGAGCCCTAAATGCAGTAGCACTCAGCACTCGGTCAGTCTTACAACCAGAAATGCCTCTGCGTGCTCTGAAAGGTTTTCTAAGAGGTAGCGTCTTTCTCATTTGCTAAGAGGGAAGAGGGAAGAAAAATTGCATTCCAGAGAAAAGACCATGTGAAGCATTGACCGGCTGTGCAGTGGGGAGAAGCACAGCCTGAATGGACCCAGAGGGCAGCTCCGCACCCAGAGGCCGGATGGAGAAGGGCTGGCAGAGGCGCCTCGCGACCCAAGAGTTACTAGTGTAAACCACAGCCGCGTTTTCAGAAGGGAAGGACATGTGGGGTTTGGGGTTTGAAGTGAATCATGACATTGAGTGATTCTTATTGGTAATCAGCTCATTTTCAGTCCATGTTCACTGTTTGCACTGACACCAGCCCCCACTGGTTTCCCTGCGTGTCCATATATGTACGTTTTGTTTGTTTGTTTGTTTGTTTGTTTGTTTTGGGTTTTTTTGCTTATTTGCTCATTTGGGAAAATTTATTTTTCTGAGGAGAATGAAGGCGTTTCATATAACATGAAAACAAAGCATCCTTTCATCCCCCCATGCTTCCAGTCCTCGTTGATTTCTACACCATGTTATTGCGCAGAAGATGAAAATACATCTAACCGTTCCACAGCACACAGACCGCACAGGAGCCTTCTCTCGTGTTGCTTAGTCTTTAAAACTGCAGGGAAGGAAGCTGCTGGGTCTGCAGATAATGGTGCTCGGTCAGTTAGCAAGTACTGGAGTCAGAAAGACTTGCTTTAATTGTTTGTTTCCACACTTCCGCCCTGAGGACAGGTCCTTTTTGTAAAAGAACATAAGTGATGACAAAAAAGGAAAGGAGAAATCATACAGGATGGAATGACTCCACATGAAATTTGAAGAAATAGACTGGACAGTGTACGTTCCTTGGTTTAAACACTTTATGGAGATGACAAGTGATGGTGATTATCCGGGGAACAATGCACAGCCATGTACAAAGTGAGTAGCAGAGTCCGAGTTAATGCCACTTAGAGAGTAACGTTATTATGCTTCATGGTGGGACTATAATTTCAATACATCGGGTATACTGAAGCAAGCTCAAGGTTAATTTTTTCCCTCCATTTAACTAAATTCATTCTAATCATCTGTAATATTCCTCTTGGAGTTTCAGAATTCATCCTTTTACTGACTGATTAGCTAGAATGAAGAATTTCCCAAAGAGTATAAAGCCAATTTTCAAATAAATACCTGACAGCCTTCAGTGTTCATTATGTCGGTTTCTGGGAAACCAAACATGTACTCATGTGGTAAATTTGGGGTCTAAACTTGAGCGAAAGCATTTTAATCCCCAACATATGCTTCCTCCATAGTAATTATATAGTGCATAGAAACCTTACAAAACACGTGTTTTGGGATTCTTATTTTGAGGTGATTTTTATATTGCAAAGGAAATACCTAAGACAGCATCATACTGAATAGATGCCTGAAACCGGCGGCAAATGAGATCCGCAGAGAACATCAGCAATTATTGTTTATCTGAGGAAGGAACAACTCCACACATGGCCTTTCTCAGAACGCTCAAACTATAATGCATTCACTGGTGTCTTCATCCCTGATTTGTATTGAGAGGCTACTATGTGGACGTGGATGTCATCAGAGAGGGAACAGGCAGCTGAATCGTGGAGGCACCATAGCCTGTAAACACTTTCCATTGTGTTTTTAACAAGCTGAAGCCACTAGAAAGTTTTAGGATAAAAAAAGAGTTTGAAAAGAGTATTGAAACTATTACTTACAATCACCTTTAAAGATAAAAGGTCTATTGCAAAGGAATTCGTTCAAATATTTACAGATTTGCACTGAATATGTGCTGACAAACTATACTTTGTTACCCTTGAAACTTAGAAAATAAATTGATCGATACATCATTTCTTTTTAAATAAAAAGTAACAAACATCATAGCCTTGACCTCAGGCATATTTTTAAATAAGACTGGATTATTTTCTTCAGTTCTTCCCACAAGATTTAATTAGAGCTACCAATCTGAACTCTTTCTATATGTCAATAACAATTCTAAGAAGAAATCTGTCTATGCAGAGGCAAAGATTTTTAAAAATATATATCAATATTAAGTAGTAAAATGGCTTTCAAAGAGGCATACACAGCATTGTGCACTTAATAGACTAACTATCCAGAGATAACTATGGGAGTGTCTTGTTGTTGAAGAATCTTCTCCAAGACTTTTACCTGTTTTGAGGAAATAGAAGAAACAATTTTATTTGTCCCTGTAAAGAATAGTGTGTGTGTGTGTGCGTGGGGGGGGGGAGTGACTGAGAAATGGAAGGAAAAGATAAAATTAATGGAGGTGATAAAGGAAAGGGGACAGAAACAACAGTGGGTGTAAGACGCAGAGGCCAGTGTACGAGGGACTGAACAATTTTACTTATGGAAAGAGAGTTTGAGGTGCTGGGCGGCAGGAAATTTAAGTAGACTTGCAAATTGAATGTGAGACGATCTGTACACTAATGAATTTGGAACTTATCCTTAAAGATTCGATGTGCCATATAATATAATAAATATATAAAGAAGTGACATGACTTTATTTGCATCTTAGTAAGACTGTTCTAGCACCATTATATCTTGGGGGGGAAGCCTCGAAGGTGGACAACCAGTCAGGAGGATATTCAAGCAGCCAATAAGAAATGATAAGGACTTTAAGGCTGTCTGGTATAAGGGATAGCAAGTAATGGACACTGATGAGAAACTATCGGGGATGAAAAACTGATGCGAGATGGGGCCTGAATGCTCGGAGGTGATAAGGGCAGGTGACGTCAACGCGGGCATTCCAGCTGCTTTAGCCAGGTGTGTAGTGATGTCATTAAATACGAGAGGAAACAAAAGAGAAAGGAAATGTTTTTGGCTGGAAGGTCGGTAAAATTAAGGATTTGATTGTAGACATATTAAAAGTGCTGTGACATAGTTAGATAGTCCACTAGGTATTCCATCCCAGGAGAAAGGTTTGAACCGGAAATATGGACACAAGTTTGACAGTGAGGGCATGTGGGAAGATGAGATGACTTACTGAAAATGTGTCTGGCAAAAAGGAGAAGAAAACTGAAGCTGGAAACCTGGGATTACCAATATTAAAAGGGTATGTCAAGGAAAAGGAATCATGAAGAGAAGCCAAAAGAGGGAGGAGGAGGAGGAGGAGGAAAAAAAAGAAAAGAAAAGAAAAACACAAGGGGAAAATCAGCAGAATATGTTGCTTTACAAAGCAGATAAGGGGTCAGCAGCACAGCCACCTGCTACAGGCAGGGCTGGTTAGATAGAAACAATTTTCATCAGTCAGAATCTTGTATTTACAACTAAAATCTATACTTTTGATGGCCAAGTATCTTATTTTGAAAGTTTTTTTTTTTTTTTTAAGTCCTACAGAATGCCTAGTATGTGTATGATCCCCACTTCTGGGCCTCAGACTGATTGATACCAGTCCATAGCCTATAAGGATCCAGGCCACACAGCAGAAGGGGAGCGACAGGCCAGCAAGAGAAGCTTCATATCTGTATTTGCAGCAACTCCCCATCGACCCCATCAACCCCTGAGCTCCACTTCCCATCAGATCAGCAGTGGGATTAATTAGATTCTCATAGGAGCACGAACTCCAACGTGAACTGTGCACACCAGGGATCTAGCTTGTGTGCTCCTTATGAGAATCTAATATCTGTTGATTTGAGGTGGGGATGTAATGATTGAATCACCTCCAAACCACCATCACCTCCACAGTCGTGGAAAAATTGTCTTTAAAGAAATCAGTCCCTGGTGCCAAAAAGGTTGGCAACCACAGGTGTGTGTATTTAAATGTACAACCTGATGATAAGTGTAAGAGACTGTGCATCTTGTTAAGGCAAATGTTTTAGACACTTTAATGATATATATTTTATATATGGCATAAATACATTAAAATTTTTGTAATATTTAAATCTGGAAGTGTATGTGTCAAGGCAGGCCAATTACATTCACCTCAATAGTCATAAAGAGCTGCTCCTACTGGTCCTGATTCTTCTCATTCACATATGGAGTGTGGCTTCATCTATTTACTCCTTATGTCCAGATACACATGGATGTTTTATTTTGTGGGACAAATATGGTCATTTTAGAAATGAAATATATTCTACCTCCTTATTAACTGAACAGTAACTAGGAATTTCCAGTTTAGTCAGATTTCCCTGCAAATAATCAGGAAGTTATGATTCGTCAAATTAATAATAAATTAAGAATATCAAATAGAGTCCTAACTAATAATTCCAGCAACAACTTTACTAGCATTCTCAAAACGAGTATTTTCATTACTGCTTCCATATTATTGAAACTTCCATGGCTTATTCCTGCAGATAAGTTACAGTTATATTGGAAGTGATAAGAAAGGGATGGTTTAACTTTTAGACTTATGTTGTTCTCAATATTGCTGCTTTTGGTTTAGGTAAATGTGAAACGAGAGAAATTTATGATTGGATTGTGGTCAGGGTTTGTTATCTCATAGTCTCAAAGGCATCTTATGAGGGAAAAGCAGGCTGGGTTTAACATAACAGTGTCTGTGGATCGCACGTGCCCGGGAAGTCACAGCTGACAAAGGAGCTACCATTTAGCTGTAGGCAATGTTCTTGTTTTCTCATGCTATGTTTTGTAAATGATGTATGTGGAATACAGTCACTAATGGCGACTATGGAGAATAGGAATATTTCTTTTTTTTTTGTAGAGACAGAGTCTCATTTTGATGCCCTTGGTAGAGTACCGTACCGTGGCATCACACAGCTCACAGCAACCTCCAGCTCTTGAGCTTAGGCGATTCTCTTGCCTCAGCCTCCTGAGTAGCTGGGACTACAGG
>NW_003852532.1:1907725-1910734 GCF_000181295.1 Otolemur garnettii | reverse complement strand
TTCTACCACGAGAAAAGTTTGACTGTGTAATTGCAGGGTTTCATTTTATTTTCCTTGTTTAGATTACCACTTTATTTTAATTGTATATCTTACAGGAAGAATTACAGGAATGAGTCTGAGATGGGTATAATTATAACGGCATTTAGATTAAATAGTGGAGAGCATATTTTCCAAGTTCAAAAGCACACTTAGTTCTAGGTTGGAGATGCAGAGCATTAAATTGAAGTGGGTGATGTGCTATTCTTCCATTTGTTGTTAAAGTTAGGCTTAAAAATTTTAAAGGACCAAATAAGCTGTATTGCTGAAAGAAAAAATTTTAAAACATAAATGTAAAATGGTTTTAAACTGTGTGGCCAGAATTCAGAACGTAGGCAGACTCTAAGACATGCATGTCCAATTTTGCCTGATGGTCCTCAGAAGCTTGTCTGGTACTTATCCAAAAAAGTGGTCCTTAGCTCCTTGGTATAGAATAAAGAAGGGAATGCTTCTCTATTTTACTCATTCTGCTGCTGAGTGTAATTGGTAAGTAATGGGGTCAAGATCTTCTTTTCAGTTCACAAGATGGGTAGGGACTTGTCTACTGTGAATTCTAAATCAGGCCAGAAGGAGTCTTGCCTACCAAGGTCTCCCTTTCCTACACTACAGTTGACGATTAAGAAGTTCACATAGTGCTATGTAACTATGTACTTCATTAGAAAAGAGCATCTTTCAATATTCCTTCCTCCAGAGCATTTCAATGTTTGATATTTAAGAATATAGCTTTTGGGTGGCACCTGTGGCTCAAAGGAGTAGGGCCATGGCCCCATATGCCAGAGGTGGTGGGTTCAAACCCAGCCCCAGCCAAAAACTGCAAAAAAAAAAAAAAAAGAAAAAAAAAAAGAAAAAAGAAAAAAAATTTACTCTGTCTTCATGTTTTGAGCACTTTATGAAGAATAAAAAGTCCATGTGCTACAAAAAAAAAAAAAAAGAATCTAGCTTTTCGGAGTGCAATGGCTAAGCCTCACGCTGGGAAAATCACCTTTGTGATCATGATATCTCCCCTGCCAGGAAGAACACAGTAAGTAAAGCAAGCAGACAGCCCTCAGAATGGGAGAAGATATTTGCTGGTTATATCTCCAACAAAGTTTTAATAACCAGAATCCACAAAGAACTCAAACATATTAGCAAGAAGAGAACAAGTGATCCCCGCTCAGGGTGGGCAAGGGACTTGAAGAGAAACTTCTCTGAAGAAGACAGGCACATGGCCTACATATATATGAAAAAATGCTCACCATCCTTAATCATCAGAGAAATGCAAATCAAAACTACTTAATACCAGTAAGATTAGCCCATATCACAAAATCCCAAAATCACAGATGCTGGCGTGGTTGTGGAGAAAAGGGAACACTTCTACACTGCTGAGGGTGGGATGGCAAACTAATACGTTCCTTTTGGAAAGACATCTGGAGAACACTTAGAGAACTAAAAATAGACCTGCCATTTGATCCTATAATTCCTCTACTAGGTATATATCCAGAAGACCAAAAATCACACTACAATAAAGATATTTCTACCAGAAAGTTCATTGCAGCCCAATTCATAATTGCTAGGTCATGGAAGAAGCCCAAGTGCCCATTGACCCACGAATGGATCAATAAATTGTTGATTTACTATGCAGTAAATAAATACTATGCAGCCATTAAGAAAGATGGAAATTTTACCTCCTTTGTGTTTACATGGATGGAGCTAGAAAATATTCTTCTTAGCAAAGTATCCCAAGAATAGAAGAAAAATTATCCAGTGTACTCAGCCCTACTATGAAACTAATTTATAGCTTTCATAGGAAAAGTATAACTCAATTTTAGCCCAAGAATATGGATTTTAGGTATAACTCAATTTTACCCCAAGAAGGGAGGGGAGGGGAGGAGAGAGGATGGGTGGAAGGAGGGTCATTGGTGGGATCACGCCCATGGTTCATCCTATAAGGGTACATGTGAATCTTTCTAAATGTAGAATATAAATGTCTTAACACAATAACTAAGAAAATGACATGAAGGCTATGTTAACCAGTTGGATGAAAGTATTTCAAATTGTATATAGAAACAGTACACTGTACCCCATGATAGTATTAATTTACACAGCTATGATTTAGTAATAATAAAAAAAAGAATCTAGCTTTTGGAGTTGTATGGACTGGGCTTCTTTACAGCATCTTCTAGCATGAAGTCTAGAAAACACATCCTTAAATACTTCCCATTATAATTTTCAGCCCTTCCTTTAATGTTCCCTGTAACTTCCTGTTTTGCCCAGACCTGCTCAACTCTAGGTATTGAAAAAGTGCATTCATTCAAACTTTTGAAACCCCAGGTTGTCCTGAATTTTCAGAGATAATCATATTCACACCTGGTACACTGAAGAGTATATGGCTTTGGAAATTTATCTCATGAGCCCAGGTTACTCCAAACCTAGCAAGTCACAGGCTGTCTCTTACTCATGCTCCTTTCTCCCACCCTCCCAGTCATGAGGGCTTTGCCAGAGGACGGGGTTTCTTCTCAATTGTTGATTAGTGTTTAAATTTCCATGTCAGGACAAGAAAATTCCTATGAAGCAAGCATTGGCTATTTGTTATGGCTTTACAACCTAACTCCTATCCCAGATTTTCTCCACGGCATATTTATTATACCCATAGTCAAAGTCTCTGGTTTGCTTCTAATAGGAGTAGAATTTCTAGAATAAAAAAAAAAGACTAACCACCATGATTAATGGCATAATCTTGAAAGATTCCACCTATATGGCACCCTATCAGTCCTTATTTGGATTTATAGATCCTGACTTCCCCATGCCATGCAAGTCCTGTAGGTAAGATAGAACTTTCACCATTAACCCATGTCCATTCCTGGTAATTTCCCACATACCATCTGCTGAAAGTACACCAGATTATTAGCCAAGACTTCACTACCTGTGATGAAATCAGTTACCCAAGGTTTTAATAAAAAATGAACAACCAACCAAAAGAGCAAACCAGCAGAA
>NW_003852532.1:1906427-1907705 GCF_000181295.1 Otolemur garnettii | reverse complement strand
AGATGGACGTGAGCCTCCATCAACAGCCAGAAGTAAAACTCAGTGAAATATCCACAATTCAAGATTCCAGAGTGCTTACAAATAGTCTTAAAGTACCATCTTCTCTTCCTAATTTTGTGTCCTTCCTCCTCCCTCCCTCCTTTCAGCTTTCAGAGTATTCCTCAGATTCTCCTTTCATCACAAATCTGAAGCGATTTCACTTCGTTACATGCTAAGCACATGTACATATGTTGTTTATCTTGCATTACAACCTTTTATACCAAAAACATTCATACAGTACCCATTTTCAAACCTTCCTTTCTCTGAGGTATCATATTTGGAATTGATGGTTTGCCTTTTGGAAATAGATGTGGGTCCAAGAAACTGATTACCCAACTTAGCTGTTTGCAACTCAAACTACTAACTAAATTCTGCTTGTGGTTATTCACTTTTCCCATATCACTATGTTTACAAACTTAATGGTGAACAGAACTGAAGAAAACACTGCTTTGCATGGTAGAGAAACTAAAAATAAAGCAAATGTTAATAAACGTCTTATAAATGTCTGTGTGCATATCTATACCTAAATCTCTACATATCTCTATCTTGATATCTATTTGAGATTAGATATCTGTTTGATATCTATTTACATCTAATCAATTTATCTATATCAATTAATATATTAGAAACTTGTAGAAGAATGTGTTGTTATTGCCCATTATTAGAAATAATAGTCTTGGCAGTCAATGGTCACAGCCAGCCTCAGAATCTGGAGGATGGGGCGAAATAATTAGGTACTGATCTCTATGGATTGTCTTAGTTTGGACAGAATCCAACTTGAATGGGTGCCTAGAAGCAATTTCTCCCTTCATCGCCATTCCTGTTTCTCTGGCTCGTACTCTCCTCTGCCCTTTGTGTCATAATTCTATTGTCCTTCAATCTCTTAAAAGGAATACTGGAGCAGTAAATATGTGGTTCCATCCCAATAAAACATTAGTGGCTTCTGCATTCTTCAGAATGGAGCAAACACAAGACAAGTAATAGGTCAAAACAATAACAAACAAAAACAGAAAAAACAAAACTATCATCAACATGGCACCCATAGCTCATTGGGTAGCACACCGGCCACATACACCAAGGCTGGCAGGTTCAAGCCCAGCCTGGGCCAGCTAAAACAACAATGACAGCTGCAACAAAAAAATATAGGTGGGGGCGGCGCCTGTGGCTCAAAGGAGTAAGACACCAGCCCCGTGTGCTGGAGGTGATGGGCTCAAACCCAGCCCTGGCCAAAAACTGCAA
>NW_003852532.1:1887735-1906154 GCF_000181295.1 Otolemur garnettii | reverse complement strand
TGGCAGGCACCTGTAGTCCCAGCTACTTGGGAGGCTAAGGCAAGAGAATCACTTAAGGCCAAGAGTTTGAGGTTGCTGTGAGATGTGATGCCATGACACTCTACCCAGTATGATAGCTTGAGACTCTGTCTAAAAAAAAAACTATTATCAAAAATAACAAGAGAAAAAGAGATTGATCACCTGCTTTCTATAGCATTACATTAACTGATAACTTATGGTTCTAAAACGCCCCCTTGATTGAGGAAGATGTGGAAACAGAGCATTAAGGAGACAGAGGATTCTGGCTTGCTCAGCTATGTTTCTCTCTCTATCTCTAATGTCTATCACTCATCACTATATCTTTTTATCCTTCTCTGGGTGTTCACATGTAAACAATACATTGGCCAAACATGCAATACTGATTACAAGGAGGTTGCATTTTATTTTCATCCTCAACTGTCCTGTTAAAATATACTCAGTGATGGCCACTTGGCATGTCCACTGTCTTCTTTGCCACTTACAGAGACACTATAGTCATAAACAGTTTCAATTTGGAAATTGCAATGCCCATGTTAGGATATGAATAAAAAATTTAACCTTAAATTTATCATTAATCTTCTCTCTAGAGCAGTGGTTCTCAACCTTCCTGATACCGCATTCCTTTAATACAGTTCCTCATGTTGTGGTGACTCCCAATCATAAAATTATTTTTGTTGCTACTTCATACCTGTAATTTTGCCACTGTTATGAATCTTAATGTAAATATATGATATGCAGGATGGGCTTAGGTGACCCCTGTGAAAGGTCATTTCACCCCCAAAGGGGTCGCGACCCACAGGTTGAGAACCGCTGCTCTAGAGTCTGTGTAAGCCAATATGATGTCTCCTTGAAAATTAGGAAAAAGTGCCCCTTTCTCTGAGCAGAACCAAAAATGCCTCTCATGAGAGGGACTGGCCCACAGAACACTGGCTGAATTTCAGCCCCATCTCACCAGATCAATGGATTCGGAGTACCAATGTTGAGGGCACACCATATACACTCACACAGTCGCATAGTTCATTCCTGCTCCACAGAGGGAAGGTGAAGGCATGATCATTTTGCTGTCCATTCTTTTTCTGATCTCCTACCCCAACAGAGTACAATAGTGTAACCTTACAAGGTCAAAAGAATGGAAGAAGCAGAAAAGTAAAGAGTAAACCAGGATTATTTACCTGGGCAATTCTGTGTCCTGAGCACACTAATAGTTAAAAGCCGACTCTTCATCTTGCGAGGTTCTTTCAAGGGATCTTACTATAAGGTGACCGGATTTTAACATCGGTAAAGCGGCACACCATTGATGGGGGGGCGGTGGGGAGGGCTGGTGGTTCTTAACTAAAAATTTGGTCTATATGGAACAACAAAAATTTTCATAGAATGCAAAAATAGTATTGTAATATATATTTTTTAATTTCAACATAAGTACAATTTACAAATACATTAAAAAATATGTATAGTATTATTTTATTCTTTGGCATATTTCTCATTTGAGTGAATATTTTTTAGTAGATTGCTGTCGTTGTTTAAAAGGTCATGAAATTTTTCACAAGAATTTGTTAAATTATATTTCACACATAAAATGGCTTTCAAAGTGTCAACACTTAATTGTGATTTTTCTGATATCCACATTTTATTTACCATAGAAAAAACACGTTCAGTAGCAGCATTAGTTCCTGGTAAGGACAGTGCATATCCCACAATTTTTAGTGCATTATTGTATGGAACATGGTTTGTTTCCAAAAAATGATGAAATATTTCTAAACGTTTGTTCTCTATTGTGATTTTTGCTGATACCCAAGATTTAACCTTTTCCTTATCAATATTTTTTAAATAATAATACCTTGTAAGTCGTGTCACTTTCAAGGCCAGAGTTAGACTTTTTGCTGCCACTATAAAATATAAATAATACGAGTATTGTCTACTAAATTCATAAAATAAATAAATAAATTACTTACCTAAATTATCTGAATAGCTGATTTGTTGACATCACTTGTTTAACTAGCACTAGCACGCAGTATGATGTGTATCATCTGAGAGACAGTTACAAAATGTTTTTGTGGTTACCAATGCCAAAAAATGCCCCTGTTCATTAAGTCCAAACAATGGTGGTCAAATTCTAACAACTGATCAACAATGCAAACTTTGATAAGCAGTTCTCAATAATCAGTTCTCAACAATTATTTGTTATTATTAAAGTTTAACATTATAAAATTATCAAAAATAATATAAAACTCATATCCTGGTGAAATAGCCACACAGCAGCCGAAAACCGTATATTCCCTTCCTGTTCTTCTACCGTTCCCTAGCTTGTCATGCATTCTTTCCAAAAATCAAGACTTTTTAAAAATGCCGTGGGACACGGGACAAATTGTTAAAAATCTGGAAGCAGGAAGTCTGGTCACCTTATAGGCTCTCTGCTGAGGACCTGTCTCCTGAAGATCCTTTAATCTTGCCAGATGTATCTCTACTGTGCATGCTCATTGAAAACCAAGGGATCCCAGCCCTGTAGCTTCTTTGTGCTGCTATCTTTTTGCCCTTCCATGAAGCCCTATCAAGTGGGATACACAACATACACCCAACACTTCTTTCTTCCTGGTGATTCTCCCTAGTGTTCTAGAAATACAAACACATTTCTAATCCAGGCTAATTGCTGGAATTTAGACCCACATATTCCAATGAAGTAGCCCTGTCCTCACTTAGCCACCAAATAGTACTTTTCTTGTCCTCCAAATTTCTGAGATAAGTCTTATCTTAATATACAATCCATTCTATCCTCCATAGATAGGATTCAGGCTCCAAACCTTTGTTTCTCTCAACTTCAGGGAATACATTTCAAGGCTCTCCAAGTATCCCTTCTAGAAGCTCTCTAGAAGGTAGCTACAAATCCACTCCCTCCCCTAAAAATATACAGGGCAATTGTGGAGGGGGGATGCTGTGAGGGAGGGGAACACAGCAAGGCAACCTCTGTCTCCAAATAAATCTATTCATTGATCACTTCACAAAGTCCTCCTTCTATAGAAATGATCCTTAGATTTCCCATGCGGATATAGGATTTAAAATCTGATGAAGGCTTTGGCTAATTCCTTTAATAGTCTACACAAGTCACCATCTCTTTTTTTAGTTCTTCTGTCATTACTGATACTGCCTTTATAGTCATAAATAAGGCAGAAAAAGTTCATTTCTTAAATACTGTTAAAAACACTTATCATATGTATTAATCAAGAGATAAAAATAACCCCCAAATTGGTGTCTTAAAGAAACAAAGCTTTGTGCCTTGTTCCTGTTTTGTGATCATTGGCTGCGGCTCTACCCTTCATGATCATCTTTTCTACCCCATGACCCTGTCCAACCATCACGTAGCACCCTGATGGCTTCAGTGGCAGAGGGAGTGAAGAACATAGCACAGAACATGCTAGATCCTCTGTATCTGGTCAGAGAATGTTAGAAGGATTCACTTCAATTCAACAGGCAGAAAAGCATCCCTCTTCTGCAGGGAGGATGCTAGATATTGGCAGATACCTTGTTATACCATGTTTGGCAACCCAGTCATAGAGGAAAATTGGAGAGAAGGTATTTGGTGGTCTAGTCCCTTGTTTTATGACAGAATAGCAGATGGTCAAGTGTGAACCAGGAAACAACTTTACCAACACTGACTTGGGGTTTATATATTAGATAGAGTGACTATTTTAAGTTTCTTTGATGATTTTTCCTTACTTTCATACATTATAAACATACTTTTTTCAATGGTTATACTGCCTGGGTTTTTAATAAGATTAGAGAATAATAAATATGCCAGAGAAAAATAACAATTGTTAAACAACTATAAGCATTTTAATGGTCACTTTGCACGATTAATATAGTTAATTCTCTCAAAAAAATAACATTTGTGAAATAGTAATTATTTCTGTTTAAATAAAAGGAAGCTGAAGTTTATAGACACGAGTTGATTGCTGAAGATTAGCAAATTATTCAAGACAGAGCCAGAATTAAAACTCAGTTCTTAATCCAAAGCCTTTAGGCCTTCCATTAGACCATCAATGGCTATTAAACTGGGACATGAGCTCTTTTTTAGTGTTCTAATATTGTTCTTAGAAACTCTTTAGGGGCTGGCTTTGATGGCTCATGCCTATAATCCTAGCACTCTGGAAAGCCAAGGCAGGTGGACAGCCGGAGCTCAGGAGTTCAAGATCAGCCTGAGAAAGAGTAATACCCCATCTTTACTAGAAACAGAAAAAAACTAGCCAGGCATTGTGGCAGGCACCTGTAGTCCCAGCCACTAAGGAGGTTGAGGCAAGGGGATCATTTGAGCCCAAGAGTTTGAGTTTGCTGTGAGCTATGATGACACCACCGTACTCTACTCAGGGTGACAGAGTGAGACTTTGTCTCAAAAAGGAAAAAAAAATCCCTTTTTAGGCTACATTTTCTAATCAGGATCAGTAAGTCAACTTAAATGTAAAAGAGTTTTTGTTTGGGATGAGTGGTTGTTTTGTTTTAAACACTAATTTACTTTACAAATCAGCTGATGGGCATTTTATTATTCAAAAAACTTACTACACACTGGAATATGCAGCACCATCACATACTCTGATTTCTGAAAAGAATCTTTGAACAGAATACAAATTAGTAAGAGGCTAGAAAACAGAAGATTCCAACAGCTTCTCCCCTCCCCTCTTCATATGCTCCTTTTGAGTGCCACAGGCACAGCGGAAGGATAAAATCATGAAATCAGAGTTAGAAGGAAACATAAGCTCATACAGTGAAATCTTTATATTTGACAGTTGAAGCTACTGAAAGGTTAAAAGACTAAAGTGGGTTCGTGGTTATGGTAGTCAGCCTCCAAAATGACTCTCCCATTATCATATCCTAGTGTTTAGGCCTGTGAACATTCCCCTCTCACATTGGATCAAGGCTGACTTGTGAGGTCAACAGAATATGGTAGCTATGATCATGTGTGATGTTCAAGTCTATATGACAAAGGCACTGAACTTTTTGTCTTGGTCCCTTAGATCACATTATCCAAGCAAATGTAGCCACCATGTGAGGGCACTCAGAAAGCCCCACTGAGAGGCCACCATGAAGAGGACATACCTTGTTAGAGCTAATTTACCAGTCACATGAGTGAGCCCCCTTGGAAATGGAACCTCTAGCCTCAGTCAAGGCTTCAGATGACTGCAGATCCAGCAGAAATCTGACTGCACCTCATGCAAGAATCTGAGACAGAGCTGCTCTAATTCCTGGCCCACATACCCTGACCAACAAAATAGCAAATGACTTCTGTTGTTTTAAATCAAATTTTAGGATGCTTCATTCTGTAGCAATAGGTAACTAATACAGAGACTCTCAGACAGAGTGGTCATTGGAGGAGATACACAACTAGACTTCTAATCATCTTCTAAACTCCACACCCTGGGATTTGATACTAGACCTCTGTGTTTCTTCCATGGCGAATGCCACCATTCTTACATTCTTACATCTTCTCTCTCTATTTAATTTAATATTTTCTTTGTCTCCAGAATACTTCTCATAGAAAAAAATTATCCTGTCATTTTCCCTACTTAAATAAACCAAACAGAACTGTTTTTCCTTTTACCCAACATTCTCTGGCTAGGAACTCATTTTCCAGGATCCTCTTTAATAGAAACACTGTTAATTAGAGTTACCTATATTAGCTGCCTCTCTTTCTTCAGTTCTAATTCTCTTTTAAACTCGCCCCACTCTTTCTGTTATCCAGACTTCCCTTAAAACATTTGCACTAAGATTACAAGTGATCTCCATTTGCCAAACTCAACGGACAATTTTCAAGCCCAATTTTGTTCGATTTTCCTGCTGTATTAGGCACAGTTGATAACAGACTCTCCCTAAAATATGTTCTCCATTAGGAGTACCAGACAACACACAGCCCTGAGATTGTTCCTACTTCGTTATCTCAATTAGGGTTTCTACCATGCTTATTCTTCCTCCTACTGCTGGCCTCTAAATGTCAGAGTGCCCGGAACTGAGTCTGGATTTTTTTCCTTTATCAAAATTCACTCTCTTGATGATGTTAGCCAGGCATATGACTGACAACTCTCAAAACCAGACCTATGGCCCCCAACTTTTCCCTGAGCTCTGAACCAATATATTTCACAACTCACTTGACAGCTATACTCCCATGTCTTGTAGGCCTCACAAATTTAATATGAACAAATGCAAATTTTTAATTTCCCACTCCACAGTTATTATCCTCAGCCTTTTTCATTTCAGTGAGTAGATTAGGTAAATCTGGTTCTCTTCAGTCTTTCCACCTCTTTGAGTCAGAAACTCTGGAGTCATAACTGTGTTCTGTGGTTCTTACATAATCCACCCCTAAACCATCAGCCATGTATGCAATATCTGCCTCCTAAATATATCCTGAATAAGACCCCTTACAATTCTATAGTCCCTTCCCTAGCTAAGCCAACTTCATATTGTCCTTGGAGGAGTGTGTTGGTTCTAGTTGGACCCCTGGCCTGCCTTCTTACATCCTCACATTTTATTTTCTGCATAGCAGTTAAAGGAATACTTGAAACTCTACAGTGGCTTCCCACCACAGTTAGAAAAACTTTAAACCATGGTATAAATGGCCCCATATTAGCCGGTTTCTTTAATTCTAATCTCATTATCTTCCTCTGTCCCCTATGGGTTCACTAGCCTTCCTATAAGAGAAAAATACAAAATAATACTGCACCCCCAAGTCTGAACACTGCATATTCCCACTACTAGAAATTATTTTCCTCTGTTGTATAATTCACTCCCAAACTTCCATCAGACTCCTCTCAAAAAGCACCTCTTTTAAATAGACCTTTTTCTGACCACCCTATCTAAAAATAGCATCTATGCCTCTTGCTCCCTAAACTTTGTCCTAATCAAATATTCTTCATGGCATTTATAACCTTCTGCCATACACTATTAGACTATACTATTTATTTTATTGTCTGTTTTCCCAACCGGAATATAAGTGCTGTGAGTACAGGAGTATTTTTTTCTTTATCACAGTATTTCCAGGGTCCAAACTAGTATCTGATCTATAATATGTGTTCTATAAGTTATATTTTTGGATGAATAAATAAATGCAAGATTGCATGAGTTCTTAAGACTCTTGCATTTTAACTGTTTATCACTGTGTCTGAAGCACAGAGCCTGAGGCACATATGGGTGCTCCATAAATATTTGTCCAATCAGTAAGTGGGAATATGATTGTCATAGAAACAGTCGTAAATCCAGAGTAGCTGGGACACCACTCCCTTGCCTGCTACTCCACTGCCATGGCTCCCATGGAAGCCTGTGCATTGCGCCTAACTCATACAAAACACTGAAGAACACATGATGAGGGAGAGAAAGAATGTCTTCATGAACAAACAAATGGACACCTGGCCCAGAAAGTACACTAACAAGAAAGAAGAGATAGCTACCAATCTTGCAGAGAGCAGAATGGTCAAAGAGGATAAGAAGCAGAAAGAGGGGTGGATGTGATCACTAGGAAATGATCAACAGTTTCCAAAAGAAAAGGTGTAGTAGAAAGGTCAAACTCACATGAGATGGAATGACTTAAAACATGGTGGCATTGAAATTAGACAAAATTTAGGGGAGGTTAGCAGAAAAGGAGGAATAAAAGAAGAGTAGTAACTTGAGGTGGGTAGAAGAGTCATCTAACATTATTTTACTCTCAGCACTGATGATTCCTAAGCATGTTTCCACGTGAAGATTGTAGCAAGTGATAACTGCTATATTGTGAAATGAATATAACTTTTTGTAACTGTCTGCAGGATCCTAAGGAACAGATTGAGAATATTTACCCAAAGCAAAAACCCTTTCCAGGGAAAGGATATGGTCTAAACTCATCATAGATTTTTTTCCCCTAATTTATCTCAAGTTTTGCTCTGTTCAAATCACAAACAAATAATTGGTCACACTTGAGAATTACAATATTAAAAGAGACTTTCAGTCTTTTTAATACTGAGACTAAGCTATGCAAATTTAATATATGAGAAATATGTTGTGGTTATCTAATTTTTCTGATCTATCTATTTAGATATGTAAATTTTAGAAACATCAATTCTTCTAATACCTCAATATTAATCATGTCTCTGATAAGATAATATAGTCAGTATATTCTTCATATGTTATTCCTTGAGAAGTATCCATTTTTTAATTGCAATGTCATGAAACATCAGAAACTAAGCTAGCTGCCAATTTTGCCAAAAGTATAACATTTTCCATGTAGCAGAAAATAACTTTTTATTATTTTTTAAACTGTTTCAGTGGTGCTTTTGATGTCTTTATTCTAATTTTTCCATCAAAATAAATTATCAATTAAGTGAACAATAGAAACATGAATCTTTGGTCCTTAAACATTTTTTAAACATATAACCTTACAAAATAATAGATTATACATATGTATTACAAAATATTAATGATGATTTGTGGAACAGTGCATTTAGAAGTAGACTCTAAATGCAGTATTAGAAAAAATACTGGGGAAAGTATCTTAGTTTGTCTACAACTCATATTATGTGTGCTTTTTATTATACTTTTATCAATCTTTTTTGATATTTTAAAAACATTTTATATTTCCCAGATATTTTCAGATATTTGTATTGTACATGTGCACATTTATTGAGCAAATGCTCAGAGGTTTCTATGAAATGTGGCTTCAGGTTATTAATTTTGCTTTACATATAATGATATTATTGACTTTGCAGTAATTTTCCAAGTGAGATACAGTGACAAAAGAAATCTTTTGCCTTTATTCTATCTTTAATCTATAAACTTGTATGCTAGCAAATAGTGATGAAGTTAGCTGAGTAATAGATAAGATAAATAATATTAATACCAAGGTCTGATTTTTAGACCTTGGAAGCAAGATGGCAAAATAGAAACCTCCAGTGATCACACCGCCACACTAACTCCAAACTCAACAACTATCCACACAAGCAAGCATCTTCAGAAGAACCTAAAATCGGGTGAATAATCATACTACCTGGTTAAACACTGCATCAGGGAAGGAGGCACTGGAAAGGGCAGAAGAGACCATCATGCACTGACTTTGCCACCTGCCCTGCAGCCCCACACCACCCCTCCGCCAGCCTACTCCACACAAGTGCCCTCACCTCCCCAGCACTGCATCAGGACAGCAAGTGGAAAGAGAATCTGTATGGCCAGAGGATTGGGAGTGAAGTGAGTACAGGACTGTGCACTAACGTTCAGGGCACAGGGTAACACAGCATGGGGCAGAATTCTGCCAGTGCCCATGGAGACAGCATTTCAAATAGCTCTCCCAGAGAAAAGTTCTCCACCAAAAGGAAACCTGAGTTTGGCTGGCCCAGCACCAGCTGAAATTAAGCAGCCTGGTCCTGAACTAACTTTGTAAGACAGCCAGGGCACAAAAGCTGCAGTCCTTGGGCAATTTCTGCAACTCTGCTAATGCAGAGCCAGACTTGGGTGCAGTTGACCCAGTGAGACAGAGGAAGTGTCACTCAAACCCATACCTGTATCACCCCTCTGCCAACTCCAAGCAGTACAGCCCAGAGAGTCTTCCTCCACTTGGGAAAAGGAGAGGGAATAATTCAGAGGGCTTTGTTTGGCAACCTGGGTACCAGCTCTGTCACAGTAAAATAAAGTGCTGGCCAGATTCTTGAAGCCCCTGAATTCAGCCCTTAGTTTCTGGCCAACGTTTCTGGATCCACCTTGGGCCAGAAGAAAATATGCTGATCTAAAGGGAAGGACCCAGTCCTGGAAGATTCACAGCCTGCTGAATAAAGTCTTTAGAAATTGAATAAGCATCACAGGTAGCCAGACAGCAGTCACCAAGGGCTTTGGCAGAGACTAGGCTGGCGTTAGGTAAAACCTGGAGCTATTGGCCACAAGGGAGTATCCACTTCAGTCCTCCTCCAATACTAGTAGCCTAGCAAAAAGAACAAGAAAAGAAATTGAGTGAATAGCCTAGTAACCCAGGAAATTCTCCCATATCTTTCCCAAGTCACAGCATTATTAGGCTTGGGCACTCCCAGGACTGATACTGGATGTGGTGATCAAACAGTAAGATCACAACACTCAATTCCATGTGAATATCTTAAAGAAGGACAGATTCAAACAAGCCCATGCTGCAAAGATTAAAACAAATACGTAACTATTCAATCTGCAGACACAGATGAACATTTCCAAGGTCAAGAGCATCCAGGAAAACACGACCTCAGCAAATGGACTCAATAATGTGCCAGTGACCAGTTATGGACTAGTAAAGATGTATGACTTTTCAGATGGAGAATTCAAAATAGCTGTCCTGAAAGTGTTTAATGAACTTGAAGACAACACAGAAAATAAATTCAGAAGGCTATTAAAGAAATTTAACAAAGAAATTAAATTGATTCAATTGGAAAAAGAAATATATCAGAGTCTCTCAGAAGCAGAATTAACCAAGCAAAGAAAGAATCAGTGAGCTTGAGGATAGGCCATTTGAAATACACAGTCAGAAAAGGAAAAAGAAAAAAAAAAAAAGAAGCATCCCTACAAGATCTAGAAAATTTCCTCAAAAGGGCAAACTAATAGTTATTGGCCTTAAGGAAGAGGTAGAAAGAAAGACTGGGGTAGAAAGTTTATTCAAAGAAATAACAGAAAATGAATCTAGAGAAAGATATTAATATTCAAGTACAAGAAGATCAGAGAACAACAGAAAGATTTAACACAGACAAGCCAGACTCAATCGAGCTCCCAAAGATCACTGATAAACAAAAGGCCTCCAGGAAAGCAAGAAAAAGAAAAAAAAAATGACATATAAGAGAAGTATGATAGGTTTGGGAGTGGAAACCTGACAGACCAAGAGAGAGTAGCATGACATATTTAAAGTGCTGAAGGAAAAAAAAAAACTTAGTCCAATGTTATATTCTACAAAAACATTCTTCAAACATAAAGGAAAAATAAAAATTTTCCCACACCAAAAAAAAGAAAGGATGAAAGAAAATGCTGAGGGATTTCATTAACACCAGACCTGTCCTACTAGAAATGCTAATGCTAAAAGGAGTTCTTTAATCTAAAAGAAAAGAACATTAACAAGCCGTAAGAAATCATCTGAAGATGAACAACTCACTGGTTCCAATAAGGGCCCAGGTACAAAACACTCCAGTGCTGTAACTGCAGTGTACAAGCAACTTAGACATTGAGTAGGAAGACTAATAGACAAAGATATAAAAAATAACTACAGTGCCCTCTTGAGAGACAGACAGTATGAAAAGATATGGTTGGAAACAACATAAAGTTAAAAAGCAGCAAAGGGGATAGAGTTACAGGATAAGCTTTCTGTGAGATTCTCTTTGCTTATTTATTTGTTTGTAAGCAGAGTTGTTTAAAATAATTGGGCATAAAGCGGTTTTTGCTAGCCTCTTGGTAATATGATTTCAAAAAATTACAACAAATACACAAAAAGTAAAAAGCCACAAGTGCTGCCAAGGAAAATCACTTTAACAGTGGAAGACAGGAAGTAAAAGGAAAGAGAGGACCAGAAAACAATGAGAAATCAAATAACAAAGTAGAAAGAGTGAGTCCTTTCCTATCAATAACAACATTGAAGGGGCATGGATTAAACTTTCTATCAAAAGACATATAGTAGCTGAACAGATTAAAAAACAAGAGCCAACTCCATGTTGTCTGCAAGACACACTTCCTGTAGAAATAAACACATAGACTGACAATAAAGGGATGGAAAGGTATTTTATACAAAAGGAAACTCAAAGAGGAGAGTAGCTATGTTTCTATAGATGAAATGGATTTCAAGACAAAACCTCTGACAAGTGACAAGGAAGGTCATTTCATAATGATACAGCAAGAGGATATAACAATTCTAAATGTATATGGACCCTGCATATCTGGAAGGGTCATATCTGGAAAACACATATTTATAAAACCAATATTATCAGAGACAAAGAGCAAGATAGATCCTAATACAATAACCCTCAGAGACCTCAACATCCAGAGAGAAAATGAACAAAGGAATTTTGGACTTTAGATCAAACTGAGCTACTAGATATTTACAAAATGTTCCATCCAACAACGGCAGAATACACATTGTTTTCCTTCCTCAGCTCATGGATGATTCTCCAAGGTAGACCATATGCTAGCCACAAAACAAGTCTTAAAAATTTCACAGAAATCAAAATCTTTCTAAGTCTTTTCTATAACCATAGTGAAACAAAATCAGAAATCGGTTCCAAGAAGAACAGTGGAAACTGTACAAATACGTGGACATTAAACTATATGTTCCTGAAGGACCAGTGGGTCAATGAAGAGATGAAAGGGGAAATGTAAAAATTTCTCAAATCAAAAATTAAAACACAGCATATGAAAAACTATGGACTAGAGTAATAGCAATAACAAGAGAAAAGGTTGTGGCAATAAGTGCCTGCATCAAAAAAATAGAAAATCTTCAAATAAACAACCAAAGAAAGATATGTCTCAAAGAATTAGAAAAACAAGAGCGAACCACACCCAGAATCAGTAGAAAATATGAAATAATAAAGATTGGAGCATAAATAAATAAAGTTGAAATCAAAAAGTATGTATATATGAAAGATCAAGAAAACAAAAAGTTGGTAGTCTGAAAATATAAACAAAATCGGCATACCTTTAGGAAGACTAAGAAAAAGAGAAGACTCGAATAAGTAAAGTCAGAGATGAAAAAGAAGCCACTACAAAGACAATACTGCAGAAATCCAAAGGCTCGTTCAAGGTTGCCATAAGAAATATATGCCAATAAATTGGAAAACCTATAAGAAAGAAGACATTTCCAGACAAATACAACCTACCACAATTGAATCAGGAGGAAATACAAAACCTGAATAAATCAACAACAAGTAATGAGATTGAAGCAGTAATAAAAATTTCCCATCAAAAAAAGCCCAGGACCCGATGGTGTTACTGCTAACACTACCAAGCATTCAAAGAAGAACTAATACCAGTCCCACTTAAACTATTTTAAAACACTGAGGAGGAGGGAATGCTTCCAAACATATTCTATGAGTCTTGTAACACTCTGATACCAAACAGGAATGACACAACAAATATATATGTATATATATGCACGTATATATACATAGATATGCCAATATCCCTGATGAACATTGATGCAAAAATCCTCAACAAAATATAAGAAACACATTCAAAAGATGATTCCTCATGATCAAGTGGAATTCATTCCAAGGATGCAAGCATGGTTCAACATACACGAATCAATCAAGGCAATAAATCATATCAATAGAATAAAGTACAAAAATCGTATGATCATTTCAATTGGTACTGAAAAACCATTCAATGAAATTCAATATTCTTTAATGATAAAAATTCTCAAATAATTGGGTATAGAAGGAACATACCTCAAAACAATTAAAGACATATATGATAGACCCACAGCTAGTATCATAAGTGAATTGGAAAAATCTGAAAGCATTTTCTCTAAGACATGGAACAAGAGTGTCCACTCTTACCACTGTTATTAAATGTAGTACTGAAAGTTCTTGCTACAGCAACCAGACAAGAGAAAAAAAAATAAAAGGAATCCAAATTGGAAGGGAATAAGTCAAATTATCTTTGTTTACAAAATATATGATTTTATATCTAGATAAACCTACTGATTCCACACCAAAAAAAAAAAAAATCTATTAGAACCGATAAACGAATTTAGTAAAGTTTTAGAATATAAAATCAACATACAAATATCAGGAGCATATCTAGATGCCAACAATAAATAATCTGAAAAGGAATTCAAGAAAGTCACCCATTTCCAATATCTGTAAGTATCATAAAATAAATACCTAGGATAAACTTAGCCAAAGTAGTGAAGGATCTCATTATTGCTGTTCCATATTTGTGTGTATCATACGATGACAGCTTTGCTGGCCAGTCCACAGAAAGAGTTCCAAAACTGCTTTGGAGGGTGGACTAGCCACTGGCATCAGTGCATGGCTTCCCAAGGGGAGCACTTCAAAGGTGACTTAGTGATACTCAGCAATGAGGTATGTAGCACTTTTTCTAAAATGAGTTTTCCAAACTTAACTGTCAGATCTCTAATATCGAAAGGAGGGGAATTTAGTATATTGAAAGTCATCTGCACACCCATATTTGTTGCAGCACTATTCACAATAGCTAAGATTTCCAGTCAACCCAAATGTTCCTCAACAGGTGAATGATAATGAAATCGTGGTACAGTGGTATACACGTGGAATATTACATAGCTACACAAAAGAATGAAATCCTGCCATCTGCAACAACACAAATGGAACTGGAAAATATTATAGTAAGTGAAATTTGCCAAACTCAGAATGATAAATCCTACATGTTCTCACTCATAGATGGAAGCTAAATATTCAAAGCTATTGAACCCATAGAGAAAGGCAAATGATGGTCACCAGAGGCTGGGAAAGGTGGTGGGAGCAGGGGATGGTTAATCGGTACAAAAATATAGTTAGGTAGAATGACAACAGAGTGACTATAGTCAAGAATATAGTACTATGCATAAATTAAAAATAGGTACGAGAGTGGAATTTTAATGTTCCTAACACAAAGAAATGACAAAATCCTGAGATCATATATACCACAGTTACCCTGATTTGATTGATTCACATGGTACCTTATGACAATGTACACCTACTGTGTACCCATAATAATTAAAAGTTTTAAAAAGTTAAGAAATACAGAGGTCCTGGGAAAGATAATATCTAACGTGTGATTTTAATAAAATAGAAAGTATGTTCATTCTATTTTATGAAAAAAAACCCTAAAATCTATTTACCCGGCAATTCTCAGGTAAAATACCAAACAAGGGTGATTTATATCCTTTTCTTATTAAATATATGAATAAATGTCTCAGATGTTCATTTACGTGCTAGTTTGCATGTGATCATTTCAGAGAGACAGGTTTGTGGATCCCAAGTGTTTGTTACTATCTTATTTATTCCTCAGGCACTCAAATAGAAACTGCCGTCTCATTTTACAGATGCAGTGACCAAGCTGCCCAAAGTAATAATATGTATCCGCCCGGAGTTGGAGTCAAGGGTCCAACACCTTCTTCTGACTGTGGGTCTGAGGTGCTTTACCTGCCTGGTCACTCAACTGCTTTCCAACAGAACCAGCATCCCGATAGTGAGACCGCACAGCTGGGAGAAAATTGCAAACAGGGCTTAAATGAGATAGCAGTGTCCTTCCTGCTCCCCTGAAAGTCTCTAGCTCAAACGCTGCTAGTTTCAATCTCAGAAACTGCGGCTCCTTTCCATTCGTTGCTCTGCTCGGGCATGTAAGCCTGGAATCTTTTTATTGCATGACCATGCACCAAAAAATACAAGGAAAGGGCGCTGGAGTAGGAAAAGTGTAGTCTGACAGGAGAGGAGAAAAAGCATGTATTTAGATAGATAAAGATGTATCTATCCATCTGTCTATTAATAGATATATGTGGATGACTTGGAAGTTAGCCACTTTCAGATTTAGAATTTGACCTTGTTTCACAGTTTTGGTTGCAATGAAATAATAAACTCTGGTATTAAGGCTTACCAAGATTCAGAATAATTTTTCTTTCAAGTAAATAAAAGTCCCAAACTTCCTTCCTCTCTCCCTCTTTGCTGACCTTTTTTCCTTCCTTCCTTCTCTCTCTTTCTCTTTCTCCTTGGCAAGCAGTTCTGGGAGAATAAAGCATGGTAAGACTCTGACCTGCCTTATACAGATAAGCCGCCAGTATCAAGAAAGCCCCGAGGGGGTACATATCCCTGTGGTCTCTCCTTCCTTTCAGGCGTTGCCAGAACACCTGGAAAGAGTAGTCCTCCCGTGTCTGAAGGGGCTTGCTGGAGGGCTGAGGGAGTGTGAGACGCTGTTTCTGTTTGGGGGCCTATTAATTCTTTGCAACCGGTTCCTTGTTTCACAGTGAAACAGAAAAAATTAACTCCAGATAGCAAGGTCCATTTTGTTAACACCTTTTCGGACTGTGCAGGGAGGACAAACTAACGGTAATCGTACTTGTAGGATGTGTAGGCTGACGGTATGGGTCTCCTTCCCTGCAGCAGCTGCTTTTTCTTCATTTGGGCTGCAGAACTCCAGTGGTATTCCTAGTACAGATACAGCAGCTTCTGGGAGAAAGGAGATGGTATTACCCTTTTGCAACACTTCATCTTTTATATTAACACATTAACTGACATGTGAGTTGTATTTAACTCACACTCATTTTTTCAGCTTGGGGCTTCATGAACCATATAGAACTGGTGGATAGGCAGGAAGGCCCATAGCATCCCTGTGCACTGGGAAGCCTTTGCTTTTTACCCTCAATCAGCACCTCTCCCCCACTGCCTGTCTCCCTGCTCCAGCCACCCACCCAAGGGCACCACACCTGCTGGACTGTGGTCTCCAATTACCATAACTTCCGATTGTGCATTTATCCTTCAATGTTTGCTAGGTGGCTCTTTGAAAGAAATGATACTAGTATACAGAGGTTGTCACCTCGGACCACCCAAGGTCCACTCCAGACACAAATACTTGGGGAATGACAGAAGACTAAATTCTCAGAAAAAAATTCAATAAGTATGTAGTGAGTCACATACAACTCACATGGTGTGCAGTATAAAAACTGATTATAACGTCAAGTGAACTGCATATAACTCACACACAGAAAACCAAAAAAATAACAAATTTTTCATTAAATTAGAAAGGATTGTTTTGTTTTTGAAGTTTTTGTTCTATTTTTGTAATAAAACACCATGGCCCCAAGAAAAATACGTTTTTTCTAGTGTGGCAGTTTCTGTGTTAAAAACTGTCCCTTAACACATTCCTTATTGGAAATGGGAAGTGGATTAAAATAACCCAAAAGAAAGCAAGTATAGAAAGAAAGCAATAATAGATTCATACTAGACCACAGACTCGGTTAGACATTCTAATAAAGGCTTCATTCCATGCAGTCATGAAGATAATGTGGTCAGGCAAATTATGTCGACTTCTCCTTGCCACATGGTGGCTTTAATTAACCTGTCTTGGGAGTCATTGAGCCTGTATGAATTCCATTTATATTGCATTATGGGAATATGACATTTACTTCTTCACACCATTTTGACTATTTTCAATTATTGCCATGAAAAAAACTTAGTGAGCAAATGTCATTGCTGAAAAAGCCAGGCCGATAGTGGCCATTCTTCCTTGACTGCTGAAAAGTAGCAATATAAGGACAAGGCCCAGAGTTTCCTAATGTGACCTTTAACACCCGGAAATGGAATTAAGTGACTTGAGAAACAAATGCAGCAAACCCAGAGGAAAAAGCCAGTTTGGTCATTTGTGAAAATTGAGAATCAGAGGCTTGGAGGGGGATGGGAGGTGAGCACAGGGAAAGGTCTGTGAATGAATGCAAAGTTACAGGTAGCTGGAAAGAGTAAGCTCTAGTGTTCTACAGCACGGCAGCGTGAAGACAGCAAACGATAATTTATTGCATATGTTCAAAAAACTAGATTAAGTGTTTTTGAATGTTCTCAACACAAAGAAATGAAAAATGTTTGGGGTAAATCCTAATTACCCTGGTTTGATTATAACACATTGTATATATGTATCAAAATATCTTTCTATATCTCAGACATATGAATGATTATTACATGTCAACTAAAAATAAGAGAAAAAATTGTCTTTGAATTCTCTACGGCAGCATAAACCAAATCCACATTTTTCTTGATTTTGATATTCATAACACAAAAGAGGCCAAACTTATGCTTGATCACTCTGAGGTACCATAATATATGTCAGTGACCAGGAAAGTTTCCATGTCAAAGCCATCTGCACGATTCCAGTCCCCTTAACACCTGGTACAGAGAAGGTTATCCTTTGTATATCCAGAGGCTGACAATCTTTCAGTAATTAGGACAACTTTTCACAGTTTCGTGGATACTGAGAAAAGAAAAATATTATGAGTGTTTAATGAAATGCACCATGTCCTTGCACTAAGATAATCTCATGTCTTTATAAGATGATAAAAAAGGCAAGTAGATTGGAAAAGGGTAAAACAAAGGGCAAATCGGAAAGCAATGCATAAAGCAAATATCAGGTGAAATACAAAGGCTGGAAGAACTGATTATGCCACTTGGTTGCTCTCCCGAGGCAGATAAAAGAGGCAGGGACATGCTCTGTTACTCCTCGTCTGTAGAAATCGGGCTTGGAAGCAAGGCACTGACATCTCCGCCAAGCCGCTCCCTCTAGCCAGCCGGGCTGCTGAGTCAACTGTTATCATGGAGGAACTTCCTGGGCCTCCTGATTGACAGCTTCACAGTGTAGCTTCATGGTCTTCTCCTTGCACGCCAATTTTAATGAAAAAGAAAGAAATTTACATGGAAGAAAATGGGATCAAAAGCTAAGATAAATAAACAAGATAAAATATCAAA
>NW_003852532.1:1887129-1887483 GCF_000181295.1 Otolemur garnettii | reverse complement strand
AGTAACATCAGCACACAGATCAGGAGGTGACTGGTTAACAATTTTATTTATGCTTTGCATTCACAGTTGCTATAGCATTTCAAACTCCTATGCTCTTCAGCTTCCATAGAAATAAAATTATTTTTTCTAGTGTGATCTACTATAGACACCAAGGACATTTAGTGCTTCAGCCCAGAACAAGCACCAACGTTCAAAACAAAACAAAATTTCTGCTAAAGGTTCTTAATAATTATGCATTTTAAGGAAAGTTCCGGATGCATCAGACAAAGTAGAGAATAATCAAACCTTTTGGAGGTTTTTAACTTAAGACATCTCCTTTAGTAATTTCAAATATTAATTTTAGTCCCTATGTGA
>NW_003852532.1:1877867-1886990 GCF_000181295.1 Otolemur garnettii | reverse complement strand
GGCCAATAATTTAGTATGCCTTGACTATGATTTTCTTTAAACACATTTATTAAAAGGAAATGCCAAGTACCTTGTGGGGAAAAGGTATTGGTTACAATATTCTATAATACTGTCTTTAATCCCTCAATACAGACCCAAATTCACATGCCCCCTTCTCAGCAAAGAGGAAGGAAAGAGGAGCAGTTAACTGGATCCCCACATCTTACCAGACAGTTCACCATGTATTGTTACTTTAGAATCCTCCTTGGGACTTCAGCCCTAAACACCTTATTATTACTTGTGAACACATACACTACTCATTGTGTGGCTTACCATAAGTCATATCACAACTCCCTCATTTCTGCAAACAAATGATATTATAGGACCATTTAGATTGTCCCCTGGGCAATTCATCCCCCACAGCTTCTTCAGTACAGCTCTGGCTTCCAAACTGCAGGACTAGCATTTGAGTAAACAACAAAGCAGGCAAATTTCTTTGGCCTTATATGTCTGTTTTCCTCTGAAGTTGGCCATAAAAGAATTCCCTGACATTCCTGCAAAATAGGTCTTCACTCTTCATTCTTGTAGAATCTCCCTCTCCCAAAAGGAGAGGACACACATGCACTGGGAAAACTGAACAAACAGGCCTTGCTAAGCTCCCTCCAGGTTATTCCCATTAGGTCGTGTCCCTCTTTGTCCAATTATATGTCAACACCACTGTCTGATCTTTATTAAACCTAAGCCTAAAAACATAATTTTCACTGTTTCTTTGGGGTTTTATTCTTGAAGTCTCCTGTGTCATGTAAAAGTTATGTTAAATACATTTATTTGTTTTTCTTTTATTACTCTTTTATTTGTTTGTTTGTTTTGTTTGTTTTTTTGCAGTTTTTGGCCAAGGCTGGGTTTGAACCTGCCACCTTTGGCATATGGGGCCAGCGCCTTACTCCTTTGAGCCACAGGCACCACCCTTGTTCTGTTTTTTATTATAGGTGCCTCAGCCATGAGCCTTTAGATGGGTGAGGAAAGATATGATCTTTTGACTATGTGCAGTGGCTCATGCCTGTAATCCTAGTAATCTGGGAGGCTGAGGCGGATAGATTGCCTGAGCTCAGGAGTTGGAGACCAGCCTGAGCCAGAGTGAGACCCTGTCTCTAAAAATAGCAGGGTGTTGTGATGGGCACCTATAGTCTCAGCTACTTGGGAGGCTAAGGGCGAAAAAATCACTTGAGCCCAGGAATTTAAGGTTGTGGTGAGCTATGAGGCCATGGCACTCTACTAAGGGCAACAAAGTGAGATTCTCTCTCCAAAAAATCAAAGAGATATATGATTTTTTGTCTTTTAAACCCCTATAGGGAGAACCCTGGTCTCCAAAAAGAAAACAAAATATGCAGACCAAATCTTTACTAATGCCTTTACTCTTTAATGAATTCTGTACCCAGGCTCCCCAACACATGTGTGTATTTTCCAGGTAAACTTTCCTGCTCTGTCTAGTATTCACATAATATATATATATCTACATGACCATTACCCAGATTGTAAACAGTTCCTATGGGTCCCATCCAGAAAAATTTCCAAGAAGAGGCAAGTCCTGAGGTGAGAAGAGATGACACAGGACTAAAGTTTTATGCAGATATCACCATGCCCTGAAGATAAACACTCAATGGCAGCACGGGCCAACAAAGTAGTGTTGGAAAATGAAAAGATAGAAGCATTTCTTTTCCACAGAGAAAGAGGCTAGGAGAAGGTAGTGAGCTGCAGACATAGTCAATGACCAACTTGATCTTCTGTACCACCTTTAAGAAGGAGGTGTTTCCCAAGACTGTGTTAGCCTTCATGAGAAAATCAAAGTACAATGGCTTCCAACTTCAATATTCTAACAAAATAAAATAGACTCAAAGAAAAGGATGTTCAAGGAGAATCAAGCAAAACAGAATAAAAATCCATAAAGAGATACACACTAAAGAATCATATATCTTTAAATGCCAATGTAGGAAAATAATTGGTATAATGCCTAAAGTACAGAATAAATGTTACTGAGCTTGTTGATCAGAAAAATAAAGAAGTGGTTAAAATAAGACCTGCATTAAAAAGAAATCATGTAGGAAAATTAAACAAAGACACTGATATCAACCCAATATAATAATAGAATGATGCTGACAGCTTCCTTGCAACAGTGCGGCCTGGAAAAAGGATTCAGGGCAAGGGGTTGATTTGAGCGGAGAAAACAGGGATGTGAAAGAGGAAGGGAAAGCAGCCAGTGAAGGGCTATATTATCTGGCCAGCCAGCACTGCAGGTGACTGAAGCTTAATCCTCAAAGAGACACTTGGGAGTCCATGGAAAGAGTACAATTCCTCAGAAAAGGAGGGGGTGTGATTATGTATCAGCTCTTACCAGGCATTGGTCAAAGGCTGCTGCCAGGGGCATTAACTCCTCCACAGTTACAAGCGGGCTGAGAAGGGTTGCTCATAAAGTGGCAAGTGTAACAGATATTGGTGGAACATTAAATGCTTCTTCTGCGGAGGAGTTATGGGACCCAAGCAATGCACAGAATAGAGCAACAAATATATTAAATGCTGGAATTTGTACCTATAAAAGATTAATTAGCCATACTCTCCACCCCGGGAATACATTATGACTTAAGCTTCTGAAAACATACTTTTTTCAAAATATCTTTAATATTTAGTAAATGGAAAATATATGCCTTCTCAGAAATAGGAGAAGTTACGGCCCAGGCCCGACAGTCAAAGAAATGAGATCTTCAGTAGATCAAGTAGACGAGAGACTCCTCAACTCAAATCCCCCCAGTACAACTGGAAAAAGAGAATTCACATGGGGAAAGCCACCGCTTCCTCCTCAGCCAGGAAGCATACAGATGTACACAAATGTGAACTGGGGGACTAAATTCAATGCCTGGGGGATCAGAAGCCTTTAAATGCTAAAATAAATGCCTATTCTTGGAAGCCCCATGGAAAGCCAACAGCGGGGGAATCCCCCAAACAGAACAGTTGAACAGGATGTTCAGAGACAGGACTGTGTGGAGGAGAATGATTCACACCCCAGTGCTGCATCTGCTCTCAGCCTAAAAACAGAACGGCACCTACCACTTCTGTCCATCTGCCATCCGCAACAAGACTCAATTCATTTCAAAATGAAACATACATGCTCACATTATAGAGATAATTAAAAGAATAATTAGAGATGAATAATTTTTTAACGTGATTATACTTTCATGAGAAAGACTTCTGGAGGCTAATACATACAAAACTATCAAACTAGAAGATCAAATAATGTGGTCAGCAAAACCATTGAACTTAAAGGAAAATCTTATGTTAAAATATGATGATATCTGATATGTGGCCACATTTTTCACTCCTTGATTACAACAAGAATTTCAAATTCATTTTAAGCTCAGTAATTTTTGCACATGTTATAAACAATTTGAGAAAATTTATTAATTTTTTTAAGTTGTTTCTTTATTCAAGAAGCTAAAACTTTAAAAAAAATCATTATTTGGGAACTACCAGGATATGGTGGTTGTTGTCATTTTAAAGCCAGCAGATATATGGAAGCATCCTCAAAATCTATTGTGAGCTTTGGTCAGTAGCCAATAGGTGCCCAGTCATCACATATATTAGTTAGTTAGTACTTACTACTTATCAAATTAGCCAAAAATTTAGGTGATTTAAAATAACAATCATCAATTATTATTACTTGTGATTTCTTTAGGTCAGGAGAGAGTTTGGGGAGGGCATAGTGCCTCCTCATCAGCTGAACCACTTAAAAATCTAGGCACCCAAATCAATTCAATTTTTCATTTATTCACATGGTTGAAGGTTGACTCTCAGCTCCAAGCCTAACCATTGTTGTTAACCAGAACATAAATGGCCTCTCTTGTGGCCTGAACTTCTTTGCAACATGGCAGCATGTATTCAAGAAAGAGAAAACTTGGAAGTCATGCAAAGTCATGTCTACTGCCCTCTATTGGTTAAAGAAATTACAAAAGTCTACCCAAGTTCTAGTGGGGAAACATAGATTCCATTTCACAGTAGAGGAGCATCAAGGTCACACTTGAGGGAGGGGATGTGGAATGGGTTATATACACTAATGCATACTGGCACCTTATAACATATGGTCCAGTGACCTTGTACCAGAAAGATCTTTCCCTTATACTCAGACTGTGCTTAGCATCTACATTTAATAAGTAAGACTACTTGTTATTTTGAATGAGCAGGAAAGTCTTTGAAGGATTTCCTTGGAATTGATCTCTTCCAGACATTTGAAGGCAAAATAAAACAAGGAAACAAGAAGAGGGCAATAATTTTAATTAATTGACACATTTTTACCATATATCCCTCTCCAGATTATTATGGTATTTCCAGTAGTGTCTTATAATCTCTTCATATTTAATATAGATCCCAAATAATTGGAAGTTACTATGTTTCATATGTGATTTATTTAATCTGGGAAGGAAAAAGCATAACCATTCATAGCAGAAAACTCTGAGAAATAAGATTTCATTGTCTGAATTCCCAATGAGAAAAATCCTTCATCTGAGGGAATGTCAGGTCTACCTGCACCCTCCATTGTGATCAATAGTCCATTATAACAAGTCAATCTCCTTTTTCTTTTTCTTTACAGGACTTACTACGCACCTCACAAAACAAGTTTTTAAAAGTTCTATGATTTAGATTCCAAACATCTTTTTGATTCTTCAGTAAATTTAATGGTGTTACATCATATTTGTTATAAGCCTACGAAAAACCTAACTTAGAATTCAGTTTCTGATCCTTATTGGTTGTATTTGGCACTGAATATAGTTGTCTTATTATTAAATTTTCCTATATAGTTTTTTCAAAATTATAATGCATCTCTCTAAAATACAGCCAACTTAAATAGAAGATGGCTGAATTTGAAGACAATACTGAATGTTGAAGAGTTAGCTTCTTTAAAAAAATAATAATAGTGTTGAAAAATAATACCGTGTTGAAAACATGGTAACTGTTAATATTCTTATAAAAAGGAAATAATTAACCAAATTATCAATAGGTAAGAAAATTAGGAAAAATTATCACATTCAGTAAAATGTACTAGACCCAAACTAAATAAAAATAAACCATTTGTGACAGACTCAGAAACAATGTAACAGGCTCAGAGAAAATAGACTATATAGACAATTATCTCAGATATTTTGCATATAATCCCATTGCAGCATTCTGACTTTTCCTAGCTGCTTCTTAGTTTGTTAGGAAGATCATCTTTGGCCTCTTTACACTCTAGACTTCATCCTCATTCCTTAAATGAAAATTGTTTTGAGTGTTTTGCATTGCTTCTAAATCCTCACTCATGGGAGGCACCTGTGGCTCAGGGAGTAGGGCGCCAGCCCCACATACCGAGGGTAGCGGGTTCAAACCCAGCCCTGGTCAAACTGCAACAAAAAATAGCCGGGCGTTGTGGCGGGTGCTTGTAGTCCCAGCTACTTGGAAGGCTGAGGCAGAAGAATTGCCTAAGCCCAGGAGTTGGAGGTTGCTGTGAGCTGTGACTCCACTGCACTCTACTGAGGGTGAAAAAGTGAGACTCTGTCTCTACAAAAAATAAATAAATAAATACATAAACCCTCACTCATCCATTCATAGTGAAACCATCAGTGCCATTACAAAGGCCAGTATTTTGGGTAGTCATGAATGTTCCCCAGGCTGGGTTCCTGTTATCCATTTCTTCTCATTGCATAGAATTATCAGGACAGGTTCAAATCATTTCTGTGATCCCCTAAAGGTGATTACTCAATGTTTTCTATTCCATATTCTTTTTACTTATGTTCCGATTGAGTCTTAGCCCTTTGTGTTAGTCAGAATAAATCATAGGCTCCTCTTAAGAGAAAAAAAAATAACAGTGTCAGAAGTCTGAATGGGTGTTCTTATGCTTAGCCGGAAACCTGAGGATGCTAAGGACCTGTCTTTGGACTCATTTCTCTGCCCTCTGAACATTCCATTGTGCTCCTGAGGACCCAGCAGCCTGGGATGGTTCTCTCCCTTATAACCATATTCTAGCCAGTGACAAGGGAGAAAGCAACAGACAAGAACATGTTCTTTCCCATTGCTGGTCCAGTAATTGCAACACCATTTCCATCAAATGTAACCTCATCACATGACCTCTCCTTGCAGAAAAGAAAGCAGTTGATATATTCACATGAAACTTCCATTATTAGAGAAAGGACTGAGATATTGGGGAAAAATCAACAGTTTAGATCTTTAGATGCAGATGGATTTTTATTCGATTGTAGTTGTGCAATTTATTGACCATTAGGTCTAGAAGACCTTATGAAAAACTAAAAGCTTTAGTATCCTCATGTGATCTGACCTACTTCAAAGAGACGTTAAGAATATTGCATGCAATACTGACTATAAAATGTTTAGCCCTGCATTTGAGACATAGTATGTGCTCAATAAATGAGAGGTAGAAATAGGAAAAGAGTAGTCACAAAGGGATACACTTCTGAGAACTCTGGACGGGGCAGGATTGATACCCACTGAACACTTGAAGGTAGGAATTCTGGTTGGGAGGCTACTTTGGAGAGAGAATGCTATATAGGAGAGGTCTTGGTTATTTAGGGTGTAGGTGAATATGCCACGGACATAAAGACTGAGAATAAAGCAGATGAATAAAATGTTGGGAGCTGACTCACAATAAATCCTTCATTTCTTTATTGATTTTTATTTATTTCTACTCATTGTAACTAGTCATCTGAGGTCAACATTTTCCCCCACTGATGTATATTAATTGAAAAACTCTGCGTCAATCATGATTTTCTTATATGAGTGGAATGGAGAAATGGCCAGCTAGGTCCAAGGTCCAACAAGTCCAGAGAAAAGTTTAAAAGTTAAACTAGTTATTCACCTCCTCTTGTAGCTACTAATTTTGTTGAAAACTGACTGGCCTGAGCCCTCACCAATAAGGATATTAAAGAAAGCTGTAGAAACGCACAGGCAGCATCCAGGGTGGGTGGCCCGTAGGCATCTGCCCTACAGCTCTTAGCATGATGCCCAAGGAAAATTCTAGCAGAGGGAAAAGGAGAAGGAAGCCACATTCTTCCCATGTCTTTCAGATAGAACAATTGTGCTTCAGCATATTGTGGCCCTCCTCTATCTTTTGAGGTAAAGTCTTTATTCCCTTTTAGAAACTAATTTTTTTTTCACAACCTTCACGTTCTAAGTGTTAAATAAACTCATACCAGTTATTTGTCAGATTTTTACTTCTAAGGTATTTATCTGCATTACCTATATCAGATAATTTGCTTCCTCCTTCCTTACACCTACTCTGCTTAACACAGCACCAGGTGTATCAAAATCTCCATACATTCTGTTGAACAGTTAAATCTAAGAATGAACGAAGATTAACTTTCACTGACTACACAAATCACTACAGAAGAATCTCATTAAGAAGCGTGCCACCTCTGAAATGATTTAGGATTACAGCAGATCCTTGACGATGTTGTTCAACCTCATTTTGTTGCAACAATAATGAGAACAAGAAATCAATTTCAGGTCGGGGCCACTGTCTATGTGGAGTTTTCATGTTCTCCCAAGTCTGTATGGGTTTTCTGTGGGAATTCTGATTTCCTGCTATGCCCCAAAGACGTGCCCAGTAGGTTAGTTGGGATGTCTATAACAGGCCCAGTCTGAGTGAGTATGGGTCTGTGTGGCGCTGGATGGGGAAGCTTCGGGCCGACGTTGATTCCCACTTCTGCCCTGAGCTGCGGGAATAGGCTCTGACCACCCTGAACTGGACAAAGCTGGTAAACAATTATCTTACTTGTTTCTATTCATCTTTCTTAAATGTACCTATGACTCACATTTATTTCAATTTTTAATACTAGAAATGTCTTGGGTCATCATTTAGATGTCTGGTGATGTTTGTGTGACCAGAAATATAAGTAGTTCACTTTTGTTTATATCTATTGGCCTATGGTAAAATTAGTTGCATTATACTGCATTTTGCTTAAAGTCACAGTTTTTAAGAACCTGTGGAGGACATTAAGTGAGAACTCACTGTATAAATTAAAATTTTGCTTAAATGTTTCCCTTCCAAAACTCATGAATTCTGCCACTACAGAAAAATGCCTGGCAAAACCTTTAACACCACTGAACCTCACTGTCTTTTTCTATAAAATAGAAAAGCTGTCACCTACAAAAATCCAAGTGAGACTGTATGCATTAAGAACACTGTGTAAATTATAAATTGCAAAGCAGGCTGGGTGGAGTGGCTCAGTGCCTGTAATCCCAGCACTCTGGGAGGATGAGGTAGGTGAATTACTTGAGCTCAGGAGTTTGAGATCAGCCTGAGCAAAGCAAAACCCCATCTCTAGTAAAAATAGGAAGACTAGCCCAGTGTTGTGGTGGGTGCCTGTAGTCCTAGCTACTCAGGCCATTAGCTATGATACCATAGCACTCTACCCAGGGTGACAGAATGAGACTCTGTCTCAAAAACAAATAAACAAATATTGCCAAGCAAAATTAAGACATTGTTATTAAACCCAAACTAGAAGCCATTTCTATTGGGGTCACACTGCTCTGATTTTGATGTTCCGCAGTAAATAAGCTTTCCTTTAGAGAAAAAGCCCTGTGAGCGCTTAGCGGTAGGATGAACATGTGATGATATTCCTGTCCTAGTTACATCTTTTTAATGTCCATACAGATTCTCATCTGTGAGAATTTGGTGCTCATACGACGAGATGTGTAAACATGGAGCCAAGTGCAGAATGAGAAGAATTATCTTACACTTGAAGTCATTGTTTCATATTTCTGAAGCTCCCAGTGGGCTCTAAACGTGAGAATATTGTCCCTCTGTGACTTTCCCATTGTTCTCTTCTGTAAAGAAATCCTTTTGATAACAGCATTGAGTATATGAAATACTCTGGAATTGAAAAACTGGTCTTCCTTTTATAGCAAAATGTTGTCTATTTAGTTCAGTGCTAAGCAAAACTTCTATTAATACAAGAAGATTAATGGAATCCTAAAAAAATATAAAAGAGCTCCTCTGCAAAGATCTTAATCATGTTTTATTTATAGGATGCAAAAAATAAAAAAACAAGTTTCAATTCTCAACCAATTCATTTTTATACTGTTCTCTCTCTCCCTACTTGTAAC
>NW_003852532.1:1867934-1877092 GCF_000181295.1 Otolemur garnettii | reverse complement strand
AAGAAAGTTATTTAAATTATTAAAAAAAAATCGAATAAGAGCTAAAATAAATGAACAACATATGACAGCACGACAAAGTGACTGTCATCAACACTAAGTTAGGGTACGCTTTCAAATAACTGAAAGAGACAAAGTGACTGTCATCAACACTAAGTTGGGGTACGCTTCCAAATAACTGAAAGAGTGGAAGTGTGTTGTTCTTAATGCAAAGAAATACAAATGCTGGAGATGATGGGTACTCTAATCACCTTGATTTCATTAATACATATTGTGTGTCTGTAACAAAATATCAAAAATAGTCTATAAATACATCCAACTATCATGTGCTCAAAATAATGAAAAATAAGTAACTTTTAAAAAATACCTTAGAAGATACATGAGAACCAAATCACGGCATTACCAAAAAAAACCAAGTAAGTCCTCAAAATATGTTTTAATTTGAACAAATTTATCAGTTATGATTATGCCACTGGTTAAAAATTCTCTGCCCAGAAGATAATAAGGCAGAACATTTGTGTTTCTAAATAAGTGGTATCCCTAGGATATATTACACTATTTTATACTCAAAGAAGCTTTATATTATCTATACCATGAGTGTTATGTTTATTATTCTACTTTTTCATGCCTTGTTCTAGCTCAATTTGGACAGAGCCCCCATATTAAATCCCTCTCTAATTTTTTTTTTATCTAGAGATAATGTTTATCCACTTGTAAGCCATTTTATGACTAGTAAAACTCATGGAACATAAGCGCAATAATTACAAAAGTTACTAAGCACAATTACAGGTAAATCAGCATTAACAAATGTCTTTTACCTTTGTAAATTCAGAAGAATTACCCAACCAGGTCATACGTCACCTTCTCTACCAATAAATTATTTGGTATCTGTAATGGGCTTTTATCTCATAGACACCAGAGTCCCTAACTGTTCTCCAATTTTAGTTACTTGTTGCTAATACTTTAATTTCATCCTCCTGGTGTGCTTATTAGTAATTAAAATTAATTTTTTAAATAAGTCGATCCCATCTTGGGATGTCTTGTGCAAAATGCTGGAAGAAGTCATTCTGGTTGTGCATAGACACATCTGTACCTTGTAACAGCATTCTTTTTCTTCTTCTAAGATTCAGAACAATATCTTCAATGACAAACTTCATCTTTTTACCAATCTCTATCTCCACAGGGCAAAATTCCCTTGCAGCATGTAGATAAATGTTACCTTTGAAGGCAGGATATTTTGTGATGATGAGCATTTTACTTACAATTACCAGTTCCAAGTTTGGGCTTGATATATTTCTACACATGTTTTATATAATACTGGAGTCTCAGCTTCAATCTCTGAATTTAGCTGACTTAGATTATGCATGCCCTGTTACAAATGTGTGAGGGAATTTGGATGGATGAATCAGTAACTTTGTATGCAAAATACAAGGGAAGGTCTGTGCGTTTACAATAAATACACACACCAAATGTTTTCACTTGCTATCAGGCACTCTGTATTGTGCAGTAAGAGAGTCGAAATAAAATGCATGAACTAAGATTTCTTTCCTTTTAAGGAGAAAACCAGACTCCCTTTGAAATATTTTCTATCATCAGAAAGTTTGGTACGAACTCCTCAAATATTTAATATTAAATCAATGTTCAAAGATAGTATAAGCAGGTGTCCTGCCTTTAAATGTAAAACTAAATGATAGTCTCTACGTTGGGAAAGAAATTATATCACTTGAAAATTTCACTTATTAAGGACTGAAGTCTCTTTGCCTAAAATGACTGTTAAAGCCTCTTACCAGGTGAAATTTATGCTTTAGTATGAACTCAATGAAGGACAGGTCTCCGTAAAACAGATTAGTGGAATGATCAGTTGCAGGAGCAGGAAAGCAGAGCCTTTGATTTAGGAATCGACCACAAAGTATGCTGAAAAAGTGCTGAACTTGCCTCTGCTCCGGAGAGTCACTTAACAACTGTGCTTCACAATAGCTGTTAACTACCACGTGCCCATTGATTTTTAAGCTGTAAAAAGAGAAAGGTCCTATAACAAACAAGATCAGCTGCAAATGGTCTTTGTGTTCTTTGTATTTTTATGAACTTTATGATGGGTCCATTATCAAAGAAACATCACCAGAGTCTGTTTTATATATAGTAGCCATACCAGAGAAAATGTAAAAAAACATAAAATGGAAATTGACATTGTCTACCTAAGTCTTTTTGGTTTTAAAATACAGGTCCTTAATAAAGTAAGTAATTTCTACCCCACCCCCAACCATGCATACTGGGTGATTTTAAACAAAGAAAGAAACGCTTGTAAATTGTTCTGAAGTTTACTGCAAGCACAATGGGACAACTAACTCCAGTGCCCTGTTTTCCACAAACAGAGTTTTGAGGCCTTGGAACACAATAGATAGCTTTTTGTTGGCTGAGTAGCTATCAGGCAAAACTGCACAGACGGCACAATGAAGCAGCAAAGCCAGCTCCCGTGTCTTTTTCTCCTTCCTCCTTCTGTGACCACAAAGCAGTAAGATCCCTTTTACCTATTTCTTGTGATCTTCCTTTCTTTCCACTTTCTTTTCCCGCTAACTTCTCCAGTATAGAAAAGTGCCCAAAGCTACAACTGGGCCCATGTTCTCAGAAATCCAGTGATCACAACACCCCTTGACAGTCACTGGAAATATCCTGTTTTTCTTGTGCTTACTGAAAATCCTGGATCCCCGGCACAGAGGAGTGAGAGGGAAGACAGGAATTAATGAAATACTTGTCTGGATTTGGGGATTATAATTTTGCATAAATTGAAATTCTCTTCAGATAATTAATATTTACTCATTTATAGAATAGCTAGCTATGACCATTGGGTCTTCATAGAACCAAAAACATACAAATAATATTGAGAAGACTTTTAAAATGACATGTAATTTCTCTGTTTTCCTCAATATGATTAAATTTACATGGAGAACAATACACATACATCAAAATTAAGTTAAAATGTTGATTTCATTGTACTCATACAATGAGCTCTTTTAAGCACTGTATCTATCATAGTTCATATTTTTTAAAAGAGAATAAAATATGTTATGAATTTTTTTCCTCTTTATAGATGCTAAATGATAGAAAAATTAAGAACCAGGATGGGCGTGGTGGCTCACACATATAGCCCCTGCACTTTGGGAGGTCAAGGCAGGAGGATCGCTTGAGCCCAGGAGTTTGAGACCAGCTATTTCTCCAAAAAATTAAAAAAAATTATCAGAGAGTGGTGGCACACGGCTATCATCTAGCATTTGGGAGGCTGAGTCAGGAGAATCACTTAAGCCCATTAATGAATGGAGGTTATGGAGAGCTATGATAACACCCATGTACTCCAGCCCTCCAGCCTCGGTGACAGAGCAAGGCCCTGTCTAAAAAAAAAAAAAAAAAAAGAATGATTCTGAAAAGTCCTATAAGAGTATGGACAATATAAAAACAAATAAAATAAGGCAAAATGATAGTGAGATAACAGATAGGCATATATGTTGATTAGAACTAAGAAGTCTAATAATGGAAATTTATCAGTCTTTGCAGGTGGACTCTGGTATCATTTTTTAACCTGTGGACTAATATATAAATATTAACAGTTATAAATATTTTATCACAGCTTTTAAGAAGAAACCACATGCTATGGTAAAAAGCATATACATGATCATTATGCTCACAGTTTAAGGTCGTTTAGAAAGTTGTAAGTGACACTAAGACTGCTTGGATTCTCAACAAATGCTCCCTTTAGATGGATGGACGCCCTCAGGATGCAAGGCTTAGCCACGTGCATATTCTTATCTGCTGTGCCCAGCACTGTGTCCTTTAAATGACCTTGACACATACCAATCAAGCACCTACTAAGGCTTTTGTTAGATCATATGAGGATTAGAATAGCAGTATTTTGTCCACAAGAAAGTCATAATATCTCATGGATTGCTAGTCATTTCCTTGCTTTTATGAGCTGATGAATTTACAGAAGACCAGTTGAAGGAGAGATAAATTGAAGCACGCTCAAGTTTTATGTTGCCATTACGTTGCCTGGCTTATGAGATCCATGCTGTGTATCCTACAACTCATCAGAGAATTCTCTTTTGTTTCGTCAGTTTTCAAATATACCAAATATACATTACATAACATCATAAATATGACAGTTTCGAATCTCTAGGCCTTTAAGTATAACAATTATGTTCTTTATTTCTAAACTTTCCTTACTTTTTAGATTACAGTCAAATATGACATGGTGTCCTTATTTTACTAGCAATGAAAATTACCCCTCCTGATTTATGAAATATTGTTGTGACTTGAATTTCTGGGCCTCCCTTTCCCAAGTCTTCTCCCCAATTCCTAGATTTTTTACAGAGATACTAATTATAGTAGCTTAAATTGGGATCTTCCCTTTTTAGATTGTGATGAAAATTTTTTCCAATAACTTCTAAGAATTAAACTTTTCTTGTGTTTCAGAGACACAGTTAAATAAAATAGAATTTCTACCCTGTTTTAGAATAGGTGTGGCTCAAGGACAAGTTACAAGAAATTAAAAGATGAGAAATGAGTCCTAGAATCTAGGCTACATAGAAAAAAAAAAAAAAAAGCAAAAGTGAGCCAGCTAAGCTTGGATTTGAGCTCAGGAAGTCTGGCAGTGGTGCTTGTACCCATAGGAACACTGGGAACATCAAAATAAAAGATCTAAGAGAAATGTTTATTATCCTAGTGAAATATTAGAATTTCAAAGCTGAAAAATTTCATAATATGACAGTGTTCAAGTTCTGGTCACAGAGTTAGTTTTAATGAAATATTTTTTTAAATCGACAATTGTAGTAAGTAAGATCATGTACTGATTTCCTAGTATGTGATAGTGATAGCATAACCAGTTACTCCACATTATTTCATTTTCCCATAAAATGGAATATTTACCAGTATGGATTTGTAACTATTTAATGGCATAAGAAATTAAGGCTCAGACAGCTTAATTAACTGCTTCATCATCCCCAAACCAATACTGGATAGACCCAGAATTAAACCCTGGTCTTTGAAACTTTTTATTGGGTTTTGAAACTTTTTATTGAAATATATAATACATGTATTAAAGTGCACAAACAATAGGCTTATTGCTTGATACTCAACCAAAAAATATAGGTTAAGACTATTGCTACCTCCCAAATTCTCACAGATCCCCTTATTTACTTTCCTGATTTAACTTCAAAGATTAGTTCTGTGCCTTTTTGTACTCCAAATGGAATGATGGAGTGTGCTTTTTTGTGTCTTGATCCCTTTGGTCAATATAAAAACCTAGACCTGTAATTCTTTGTCAATCTTCAAAACACTAACAGATGTGATGATTTTAGAATTTAAAGTGTTAAAAGTTTAAGGAACAGTAGGCTATGGATTGGGATGAGCTGTCTCTAAATGGCTAAACCTTCCAAGTTTATGGCAAAATGACAAGTGGACTGGAAAAAGACAGCAGCACTGAAAAAAAAAAAGTAGGATATATAATTAGATAGTAGAGATTACTAAAACGTACCATGAGAAGTTAGATGAGAACACATTTAGGAAATCCACGGAGAGCAAGCTAATGGCCAACTTTTTCCCTGCCTCCATAGTAGGTATAAAGTGAGAGGCAGAGTTTCCAGAGATGAATCAGGCTTCAATTATGACCAGGAAATGACCATTCAGAAGGAGTTCATCTTCACTGACTCACAAAATGAAAAAATATATATCTTGGAAGATTAATATGGTACAAAAAACATTCAGTTACTTGGAACCCTGAATTGACTCACAAACCAAATTGTTTAAATTCACCCAGTTTCCACACATCCTGAATCTGGGCAGGTTACGGCTTTGCTCCAGAAGCGTCTCACCTGATACCCTCTCTACTCCTTCATACCTGCCCATATTCAGGTTATCAATTCATATGGATTGTGAGTATTCTTTTATTATTTTTCCCTTTTCTCCCTATAACCCCTCCCACATTCTCATTAAATTACTTAGCATCCCTGCTCTGAACCTTACTATCTAGATTCTCTGGTTAGTTGGCTTTGTTCTAGGTGAGTCTTCCCACAAACACATAATAACTTGCCGTCCTATCTATAATCTTCTTCTTTAGTTTGTGATCTTTGTCATAGTCTTTCCTAATTCTTAAAGGTAATTTCCCTTATAGTCCATGTTTGTTAAATAGAAATATGAATGATGGAAATCATTTCCTCATGCATAGCTACAGATTAGAAAATGAAAAATGACATCTCACAACCCTTACCCTAATGAGCAAAGAATATTCTCTTTTTTGGCAATTCATATGCCATGATAAAATAAACAAAGGAAAGTGTGTTATGGAAAATGGGAAGATAAACTATAAATAGCAATCATAGTAGGGATTTAAATAACACAGATGTCTTATAGAATAACAAATGCAACATATTAGGGGAAATTAGACTAAGCTATAATAATAATAGTTCCTGAATATCAATGATCTAATATCACAAAAATTAATTTATTGTTCATATGTTTTCCTTAACACAAGGAAAAATCACTATGGGTCTCTACCATCTCAAAGCCATTTGATTTTACCCACAGAGATGAGGTTGAAAGCAGATAGTGCAAAACACCAAGCCAGGAAATGGCATATATGTGTTTATAACTTGTACAGAAATAGAAAACAGGATTAGAGAGAGTTTATCCACATGTAGCATTTTTTTGAATGCTAGAACATATGCATAGATGTATAAGACCTTATACTGAGGATCTGAGGTGGAAAATGCTATCTAGGTTTTGTTCTTCATGACTTCCTTGAGGTATAATTTACATATAATAAAATTCATCCAGTTTAACTGTACAATGCAATATTTTTATATAAATGTAGAGTGGCACAACCAACACCACAATCAAAGTTTAGTATATTGTCATAATTCAAGAAAGATGCCATATTTCCCATTTGGAATTAATACTATTTCCAACCCCAACAGTCTTTCTATAATCTATAGTTTTGCCTTGTAGGACAGTTCATATTAACATATTCATAAAACATGTGAACCATTGACTCTTAATTTTATCAGTATAATGTATTTCAGATCCACCCACATGGTTCCAGGTATCAATAGTCAATTCCTTTTTTTTTTTCCTTTTGCTGAATAGTGTTTCTTTCTACAAATAGAGCACATTTGTTTATCAGTTCACCAGCTGAGGAACACTGAATTCTTTCAATGTTTAGGCTATAATTAAACATTTGCATACCAATCTTTATATAGATATGTATTTCCTTTCTCTTGGGTAAATAAATACCAATAGAATTGCTAGGTCATGTGGTAGATTTGTTTTACTTTTTGTTTTATGTATATTAAAGCTCATATTTACTTATGAATGTGTTCATAGTTGTTAAATGTTCCATGTGATCATTTTATCTTTAATAATATTATTCCTGCCAACAGTGAAAAGTATTCCTTTCTCTTCAGCATCTGTTGCTTTAGACTTTTAGATATGAGCCATACTCACTGGAGTTAAGGGGTATTTAATTGGGGGGTTTATTTACATTTCCTTGATGATTGGAGATGTTGAGCATTTTTTTCATGTGTTTGTTGGCCATTAGACCGTCTTCATTTGAAAGGTTACTATTCATGTCTTTTGCCCACTTTTTAGTGGGATTATTATTTGTGTGTGTGTGTGGATTTGCTTGAGTTCTTGGTAGACTCCAGTTAGCAGCTCTTTATCAGATACATAGCATGCAAATATTTTTTCCCATTCTGTAGGTTGTCTATTTACTCTGTTGATTGTAGTGTCCTTGGCTATGCAAAAACTTTTTAATTTGATTGGGTCCCATTTGTTTCTCTTTGTTGTTACCAAGCTTGCCACTGAGGTTTTCTTCATAAATTCCTCTCTGAAAGAACTAAAAATAGACCTGAATTTTGATCCAACAATCACACTACTAAGCATCTACCCAAAGGAAAAAAGGTCATTTTATCAAAAAGACTCTTGTACTTGAACGTTTATAGAAGCACAATTTACAATTACAAAAAGGTGGAAACAACTGAAGTGCCCATTACTACATGAATGGATTAATAAAATGTAGTATGTGGAGTACTACTGAATCATAAAAAATATGATCTACTATCTTTTGTAACAATCTGGATGGAACTGAAGACCATTCTTCTAAGTGAAGTGTTGCAAAAATGGAAAAACAAATGTCACGTGTACTCAATATTAAATTGAAAGTAGTCAACTAACACTTTATGTCCATATATGGAAACAAAACACAATGAAAATTTAGTAGGGGTAGTGGCGAAGGGTACACTTATAAACTTAAAACGTACAAATGCAAATTATGTAACCAAAATGTGTGTATCCCTGAAATAAAAAATAAATTAAAAAGTACATTATTCCTTAAAGTCTATTTGTGTGATGTTAGCATAAGTACTTTCACATATAGTTAGTATTTTAAAGGCTTCTTTTCTTTTCTTTACTTTCAGCCTATTTGTGTCTATGAATCTAAATTATTTATCATATATACAGCATATATTTTGATCCTGGCTCTTTTTCTTTCATAATGACAGTCTTTCCTTTTTTTATTAGAGTATTTAACTTGTTTACATTTGGTGTAACAGTTGAAATGATTGAATATATGTCTGCCATTTTGCTATTTGATTTCTATATATCTTATATGATTTGTTTCTCCATTTTTCTTTAAGTGCCTCCTAAAATTACATAAAATATATTCCAATAAAATATATACTAATAAAATACAGAAACTTTGCTGTAATATAGATCCATTTTCCTCTTTCAAACACATTATACATTTATGTATTCTAAGCCCAGGAATAGTTTTATAACTCTTATTTATGCAAATTTATTTTAAATCAATTAAAAGAAAGATAATAATTATTATCCTATATTTTGTAATTATCTATGTAATTACAAAGTCACAGAAAACTCTAACTCATCCATAGGAAAAAACAAGTCAATATAAATTGTCTCTTAGGAGACCTATATTTTGCTGTTAGCAGATGTTGTAATATTTTGCTGTTATTTTACTGCTTCTGCCTTTAGCAGTATTGTGCATGGATTATAGTTATTATATGGAGTCTTTTTTTTTTAACCTGGAGAACTTCATTTTGAATTTCTTGAAAAGCAGGGCTGTTAGCAACAATTTTCCTTTTGTTTATTTGAAAATG
>NW_003852532.1:1866223-1867149 GCF_000181295.1 Otolemur garnettii | reverse complement strand
AAAAAAAAGAAAGAAAGAAAAAATGGCCATTTTAGGTTACATGATTCTGATCTCTCTTCAGGAATTGTTATGGATCTATTTGTTTATTCATTTTCTTTTTGTGTGTGTGCCAATTCTATAATTTGTCTCTTATGTAGTGTGCAGCTATTGATATCTCTCTGCAGTTTTTAGTCATCATTGTTAATCTTGTTTTTAATCTTTAAACTTGGATTTCTCAAAGTCACCTGTAGGCAAGCATTGCTAATTGTTTAGTCAGCAATTGCTCAGAGGTTGTTTTTAAATACTTTGAGCCAGTATACCATCCACATTTTCCTGATGAATATGTGTAGAGTTTGGAGAATGTATACAAAGTTTAGTCTGCTTAGAAGTATGCTCAAGCTTTGGCTTTCTGTGAATAGCAAGGCCTCTGTCTATTCCAGGGCAATTACATAGTCATCCTGTCTATTCTCTTCTGGAAATGTATGCAGAAATTCTAACCAGGAATATATGGGGGCATAGCAAATTTCTTCATAGCAGACTCATTTCCTGCATTTTCCTGTTAAATTTCTAGGTTATCTGCTAATCTATTGCATGCCATCAGCAGTATCATAATCTCAGAGTAACTGCAATGTCAGCCTTCCCCAATTTGTACCACCAAGGTCAAAATTGATTTTGACAACACTTTCAAAAGTTAGTTTTTCCATGTTCTGCTCCAAATAAAGTCATCTCTTCAGGAGAGGATACTTGTCTACATAATCTACCCTGCTGTAGTAGAACGAGAATACCACAAGTTCAAAGGGGATGTTAATAGCACTAGGCCACAACACCAAGACACTATTCAGTCCTTGCAGTGATTCATTTACCTTGAACAAATACTTCCCTAACTTTTTTATGCATTTGGAGAATTCCCAGAAGTTTTTTGAAGATTTAGTCACTGTATTTTTTTT
>NW_003852532.1:1865200-1866110 GCF_000181295.1 Otolemur garnettii | reverse complement strand
TCACCCTTAAATATTCAGCCTTAATAAGCTCTTTGAATATAGAGTCTGATATTTTTTCAATGTCTTTTTAGTGACAAGAATTTAACATAGAGTTTTTTTCATTGACTTTTATAATTATCACTGATAGGAATGTATAAAGATCACTATGCATCATTCATTCTGTCTGTGTCTTTTATCTCATATCATTAGCATTGGTTCTTCTGGAATTTCAAAGACTAAACTTTTGTTTCATTGGCGTTTGTATGTATAGAATCAGCTTTCCCATCACATGGGAAGGTGGCTGCCTGAAAATGAACCCACCACTAGAGGAATTATAACCTACCAATAGAGACAGAAGAACCAAGACATAATACACGGCTTCATATTAGATCCCATCAAATGTGAGACCAGACCTAATCCAGGGTGTTTTAGGTAAGTTAGCTAATAATTCCCTTTATGTTGTGAGCTAGTGTGATCTAGATGGGCTAGATGTCTAAGACTTGTAATGGAAGAAAAAATCCCAATATATTATATATAAAATGTATTTATGTATATAAATTATATACTGTGCTCTTTAACTGTAGGTATCACAGTTTTCATATTGTATTTATTTCTGTAACAATTTTTTTCTTCTTTCAGATGATAAGCTACAAGAAAGAAAATTTATATTTGTTTGTCTTACATCTCTGTTTCTGTAAGATATTTGCCTTTTTTTTCCTGTTCAGTTTCCAATAAACCCTGCCTAGATTAGTAATTAATCAAATATACACAGGCATGCACAGATTCCTATGAAAGCTAAAAGGGGCTGAGGCAAATTCTGCTTTCTGGTCCTCCAAAATGCAAGGTAACAGATGTGACTTAGGTTTGGCCAATCAGATGTTTATATTCTTATATTTGAATTTTGGTTTATTGACATTGAAACAAAGATGCA
>NW_003852532.1:1825959-1861529 GCF_000181295.1 Otolemur garnettii | reverse complement strand
CATCCCTCAAAAAGTACTACAAAAGGGACAAAATTTTGTTACTTAGAACAGCATAAGTTCAATGTTGTGAAACATTACATTTCTCTTTTACTTATTTTCCATACAGTAATATTATTGCCAGTCATTGTAACACATTTAATAGGTAACTAAGGTTACTATGTATCAGGAAAAGGTTTTTATGCCCTTTCCCTTAAAAAGGTGACTTTTTGAGAAAGTACAGTAATGATTCCAATAACTATTAAAAATTATATCACTGAAAAATCTTTAGTTCTTCCTCCCTCTTGGAAAATGGCATTTCCTCTCTTTTGGTGAAAATAAAAATGTTAATAAGAAATAATAACGTGCACAATAATATAAAATGTAGACGCAATTTCTATTCATTATGTGTGAAAGGGGAGACAGGAAATGTAGTCAAAGAATAAAAAAGTAACACAAGAAATGTAAGGTCAGCTGCATCAAGGGCTATTTCTCACAGCACAGTACCGTTATTAAGTATTCTAAATTCATTCAACCATGGTACAATGGAAATGTTTCTGGAAGTAAATAACATTCTTATTCACTTTATAATTCAAATCTCTTGGAATTACTAAGAGTTCTAACTGTGCCATGAAACAACTTTTATCCTTTTCTTCTTTTTCATAATGGAAAGTTCTCAGTACTCACTTAGAGACTGGATGCCCCATGCAAGAAATAGAGTTCTGCATTGGGGATGTGAAGCAAAGCCCCAGAAATTGCAGTCTACCCTCCTATCAATGATCCACTATTCTCAGAGTTCCTTCCCTTATCCTTTGTCTAAAGCAATATGCCAAGGATTTTGCAAATTCTCTGTTTAGCAATGTGCCAGGCATTTCACAAATATTATCTTATTCAATCAACCCATTTTATAAGGATGCAGTCTGAGGCTCAGAAAGCTCAGAGACTGTATTCAAGGCCATACAGGGAATAAGTGGTATCCTGTGCTTTCTCTGACTCAAAACTCTATTCTTGTCTGTGTGACTTAGAAGAAAAACATTTGTATGATTTTTTCAATGGCTTAATGTTGAGATGGATTCCATTGAATTGGCATTAGAACAGACATTTATTGGCAAATAATCTACTCTGGTGCATCTTTCCTTAGGATAGGATTTGTGGAAGCTGAAAACTCAAACACCTATGAAGATTCATGGAAATAGTCCCAGGACTGCAAATAATGAAGAATGCACAAAGCAAATCTGCCTGTTACCTACCTGGGAAAACTAATCAAAGCAAATTAACTATCAGTACAGGAAAGCTTGCTAGAGCTTGATTCTGGTATGTGCTCAATATTAGGTTTATTGAAAGAAAACCTCAAACATAGGATTCTGACATATAAAACAGAGAAATTGGGCTTGGCTGAATTTCTCTGCATCTAGTACAAGGCATTTGGCTGAGCTATTTATATGCAAATTGAGTAAACTTTCTATACCACAAAGACTTAGTAATTAAAACACTTGTTATTTAAAATGTATAGTACAAAAAAATTTTTAAAAATAAAACGCATAGTAAAATTTTTAGTTTATAAAACATACTGTAAAAATATTGTACCTTAAATGCTGATAAACAAGGCACAATATTAATATTTTAACATCATATTACATGTTTATTTTCTTCCTTTTGGCCTAGGAAGTTTTACATTCACGACTTTCTGGAAATGAGTGACCAAAGTGAATAAAACCTGCCAGCATATTTGGAACAAATGTTCTCTCTTGATTTATAAAGCAAAACCAGGGTTTCAAACTGTAGGGTGTATAAGAATTACCTATGAACCTTGCCACAGCTGCAGATACCTGGATTCCTCCTAAGGACATTTTGATACAGTGGAAGTTCTCTGAAGCCAAGGGATCTGCAAGGTAACAAATGTTGCAGGTAATTCTGATGAAAGTAATCCCAGAATATATTTTCTTGAACTCTGCTTTATAAAATACTGACTGGTTCATGAAATATTAACCTAAGTGGCTTTTTCACATTCTTGGCAGTTCTTCAATGTCGTCCTAATCTTTGCAGTGAAATTTTCGTGTAGTGGCCAAATTTTCAATTAAACACAATTCTATTCAAATTTAAATCAGACACATCATTAATCACAGCTGCTAAACCCTCTGGTTCGATGTTCCACTTCAGAGTTTCCTCATTTTGGTGATGAATTAAGAGATCCCTGGCAAGTGTGCTTATCTACCTGTTAGTAGCTATCACCAGTGTCTAAAGAGTACGTGATCCTCAGATGCTGAAGCCGCAAAGAGAAAGCAAGACAGAGGTACCAGGAGAAACGTGCCGGCTGCTTAGGCCAAGCAAAGGTACATCCCAAATCAGATGATTTGATTGATCATCTAATTCTCTAATTTTTCAACTAAAGGATTTCCATTTTGTCAAAATGGCTCAAATTCAGGATGGAGATGGGACATGATTCCACAGCAGCAGCAACAACAACAACAAACACAATTATAATTAAACACAGTATCTACAACAGTAGGTCTCAAGAGCTGATGAGTGCTAGGTAAGGAAAGGCACACCACACACATTTTGTCACGAATTTTAAGTTCAGAACTACTGTACGAGGTAGGAAAAAGTATGACACATATTTGTGGAGTAAGAAAACTTAGGTTAACCAAATGAACTTTCTTTTTACCAAAAGAAAACGAGTGGTAACTTAGAATGCCAGTTTACAAATGAGCCATAAGAGCTACAACTACCAAAGCGACCTGAGCATACTCTCTTTCCACTAAAAAAAAAAAGAAAAGAAAAGAAAAACCTACGTGGGAAATAAAATTAATCAGAGCAAGGAGAGTTAGTTGAATGAAACTGATAGCTAATGACATCAAGCTATGATAGCCTGAGGCAGCCACAGGCAGTGCTGGGGAATGCAGACAGACTTTCCTTCTCAGCACGCCCTTTTTGTACTCGCAGGCGGACTGTATTATCTTCATGTGAACGTCATTGATCCACTTACTTTTTTTTCATACCAATTCCCTTCCACTCATGTGCTCCTGAGTAGCCCCCAATCACTATGATCAGGTGGACTTTTCTCAAACCTCCTTTAGGAAAAACTGAGAGACCATTTCACAGGATGAATTAATTCAACAAATGACTGACCTACATTAGTTATTGATCCTCATCAGAATGTTTCTCAGGGATTAACATTTCCATATTTCAAAAGCCTCTCACCTGTTCTGATCAACTTATGACATAAGAAACCAGACAATGCAATAAGGACCTAACCCACGGTGAAAAATAGTGTGCAACTTTATTTAATCAATGGATAAGTATTTTTGAGGGCTTACTTCATGCGAGACCATGTGCCCAGTGCTAATGCACTGACTGCGTGCTGTAAACGTTTGTCTCTACTACTAGAGTACGCTGGCCAATGGAAACCGGCAAAGAGTTGACTCAGTCATACCACGTATAAAACAACTAAACCACCAAACAAAAACCGAAAAGCTGGCTGCGACTACAAAGACCTCTAGTATTCACCTTGATGTTTTGATGTTTTTTCTGATTTCTTTTATTTATTTTAGAATTGTTTCTTTACAAAAACACTCTCAGAGTACAGAGAGCTCCATTGTACCCCTTCCTCAGCTTTTCCTACCCTTAGCATCCTCTATTACTGTGGTCCATTTGCCTCAGTGAAGGAGCCAACACGAGCACAGAATTAGCACCTCCAGGCTGCACTTTATTTGGAGTTCCCGGGTTTTCCCCTCGTACCCTGTTCTTATTTCAGGACTCCTTTCGGGATACCACATCATGTTCAGTCCTTAGGTCTCCTCGAGTGTGTTACAGTTGGTCATATTTGTCTTGCTATTTGAGGACCTGGACAGTTTTGAATAGTATTGGGAAGGTATTTTCTAGAATATTCTCAATTTGTCTGATGTTTTTTTCACATTTATGCTGAGATTAGACGTTTTTGAGAACGAGACTCAGGAGATGAAGCAGCATTTTTATCACACCACGTCACTTCTTCATCCTGCATGGTAAGTGACAGATGGAGCAAAGCATGGCCAATGGCACAGTGAGTGTGCCCTCGGACCAAACAGGCTTCCAGGCTATGGGGTCCTCGGCTCAAAACTGACTATTTTTGTAGCTTCTTGTATAGATGTCATTCATGTCCTGCAGGACATGTTTAACCAACTACCTGAGTGGAAATGTAGATAAGCACCTTCTGGAAAGAATGAACAGTGTACTGCTAGGCCCTCCTTTGACCCCATTTGTCCTGTCTCAGAAGAAACCACAGGGTACGGTCCTGTCTATACCACTGTCATGTTGCCCCTTCAGAAATGAGATAGTGGTTTGGTGAACAGCATGATTTTACTCCATTTCTACATCTATCCTACTACATGGCAAAACAGCAGGTATGAAATAGCTTTTAGGACTCTGAACACTCACTGATTATTCCTGCAATATAAACAAACATAATAAACAATAGAAGGGGCCTGCGAATATTTTGGAGCCATGATACTAGATTCCCCACATTAAACCAGAAATCCAAGTCTCATCGTTTTTTTTAGGCAGATACTGGCGGGCCAACAAGATTTTGCCAAGTTTTAAAAATCTCATTGACTTTTTTCCTATTTTAGTGGTAGGATTAAATCTGATCACCAAGTTCTATTTTAACATCACTGATTAAATTTTTAGGGGCATTTTAAGTCTAACAGGCCACTAGGGAGAAGCAAAGCAAATTCCTTTTGTGATGCAAGTATAAAGTACTAGTGACATGGCTCCAGATACTACCTGCGAGGTCTCAGTGAATTAGTGGTGCCAATTTGGGAACAGTATGTCAAATCTTGTGAGTCACTCACATAGCAGGATGCGTGGCAAAGTGGGGGCAAAAGGAGGATTGTGAACAGAATCTCTTGCATACATGTTGAGTATTTTCTGTAGAAGAAGATGGAATTTTTTATTTATAGAACTCACCTCAAAACTAATATCAAGAAAGTAAATGAGTTCTGGTTTGTTACTCATGGTGGAGTATTGTTACAGACAGGTCTAGGTACAAATTCCTACCCCGTTACTTAATAGTTGTCTCAACTCACTGAGTAACCTCTTTCAGTCTCCATTTTCTTGCAAATAAAACCTTTTTAGAGTCAATATGGTGGCTTTAAACTACCTAGCAGTTCCTAGTAGATAATTCAAGCTCAATAAGTGGTGATCATTTTTATTTTTCAAAAAACATTCATATCAGCCAAGTGTAAACTCTTATGCCTATAATCCCAGAACATAGGGAGACCATGGCAAGAGTATCACCTGAGCCCAGGAGTTCAGTACCGGTTTGAGCATCATAGAAAGACCCTGTATCTAAGAAAAATAAAACAAATTAGCTGAACATGAGGGTAGGCACTTGTAGTCCTAGGTACTTGGAGGTTGAGGGCAGAGCACTCCTTGAGCTCAGGAGTCTGAGGTTATAGTGTGCTATGATGACACCATTGTACTCTATCCTGGGCAACAGAAGGAGACACTGTCTCAACCAATCAATCAACCAATCAATAAGAAAAACCGAGTGTTTTCCTATTCTCACACTCAATACAACATAGAAAACTTCTGGTCACCAAAATTTGTGATTTCTACCTACCAATAACCAATTTTCCAGAGCATACTAGTTGGATATCTCATAATCCAATTTAATTCTCACATTGTCTACCTGGAGATAGTGTCAGCTCTTATAGGTTAAGGACTCAGTCCCACATCCCATGACCCCCAATTTAGAGACCAATTACAAGCTCCAGGTTTTGGTCTCTGATTCTGAACAACCAGCCATAAATCAATTTCCGTGATCCATTCCTTAAGTTACATTGAGTTATGAGGGCAGCTCTCAGAACTCAGGGAAACATCTCACTTATGTTTTCTATTTATTATGAAGGATATTACAAAGGATACAGACAGACAGTCAAATGGAAGAGATGCAGAGGGCAAGGTGTGTAAGAAGGGACCAGGAGCTTTCGTATTTTCTCTAGGAACACCAACTTTCATGCCCCTCACGTGCTCAGCAAATGGAGGTTCTCTGGGCCCCACAGCTCTGGCGTCTTTATGGAGGCTCCATCACATAGGCACATTTGCTTATTCACTCAGTCACTACAATCTTTCTCCTTTCTGGAGGACAGAGGTGGACCTGAAAGTTCTAAGATTCTAATCATGACTTAATCTTTCTGGTGACCATCTCCCATTCCGGGGCCTACCAAGAGTTGTCTTGTTAGAACAAAAGATGTCCCCAATACCAAGGAAATTCCAAGGAATCATGTTCTTCCCTGGAAGAGAGGTCCAAGATGAAATAGTAAAAGAAAAGAAAAACCTAGAATCCCCCATTGCACAGGAAATTATAAGGGTTTGAGGAGCTCTGTTCCAGGAACCAGAGGCAGAAACTATATATATATATAGTATAAAATATATATTTGTTGTTGTGGTTATAACAAAACATCACCACTACCTTACAAATACCTACCTCAGTATTAGGCCCGAGTGAGACAAAAATGAATAACTATATATTCTCTGTACCCAAGAGTGTCTTAGCCAGGGTCTTGTAGGAAAAAGATGTCTACTCTTGTGACTTAACTGAAAAAACTACAAATGAACCAATATTTAAAGGAGTAGAGGTAAGGGAATCAACAAAAATTAATAGTCCTTCATAATACAACTGTGTGTGTGTGTGTGTTTCTCTTACTCCAGAGAAAACTAATACAACTCTGAATTTTCTTGGAGTTTATTTCTTAACCTCTGGCATGCATGGGTTGTTCTAGGGCATCTAGTTTCTAATCCCCAGGCCCAATTACCACAAATAACATCCAAGGGATAATTCATTTCTTAGAATTTCTTTAATTCCAAAGATATTTTAAACATACCATTTCAGATCAAAATTTAGCCACTTCACACTTATTATGTATGATATATTCATTCATATAAAAACAAGTTATTTTCCTGTGTCACTTAAAGGAACAAATTAAAGTTCTAGAAATAAAAGTAAGAAAAGCAAATGCTTTAAAAGACTTATTTGTTAGAATGTTAGAAACTATGTTTAGAATGCTGTCTCCTAAAAAAAGTCTCTCTAAGAAAAGTCACCAGGAACTGCAGCAAAATGTTATCCTTCTATGAACACAAATTCACATTATTTGTTCCTGAAATAAATTCAAAATCCCTCCACTTGCTCTATCGAAAGACTCTCTAGATGGACTTGCAGCCTTCTAGGATTAAGGGACTCTGTTGTTGGACATGGAGGCTTTTTGGTCATCTAAGGACACTTGGAAGACTCTCATAATTGGCCTTATCCACATCATAATCATTTACATCTTTAAAATTAAATGTTGTTCTCCTATATTCAATGTTTGGCTTATAGCAAGTGCTCAATAAATATTCGGGAATGGTGGGGAAAGGAAGAAAGTGAGCAAGATATAATATTTAGCAACATTCATAAGAACGCTAACTGGGCCACACATTTGGTGGTACTAAGCCAGTATGCTCTTTCTGTTCATTTTCCCTCCCTCGTCTGTCTGGTTGGGGGAAGGCATATTTATAAACACCTGCATATACAGAAGTACATATTTCTTTTCCTCATGGTTTACAGTCGGAGATTGGAACAGTTTGGGCTCATCACTATTGAAAATGTGCATTCCTTCATCACTGATGGTTTCCATAGAGAAATGACAACATTTAAAAGGCAGAATTGGGTGATAGCTTAAGGAGAGATGCTCATGTAGGATATTTTTGTTCAAAGACACAAAAAATTGGCAGCTATTCTTGTGCAACCTGGTGAAGCGGGGAGGCACTGCTTAAATGTATCCATCAGTTCTCACAGGCTTCCCTGACCTTGTCTAATAGTTCCCTAATGAGACTACTGAGAAAATTGCAGTCTGGTTTCTCAAGTGTGCCAAAGCTCCTAATAGCCTCCTCAGCTTGAAAATGTGTGATTCTCTAAGTTCATCTTCTTGATTCCCTTTTCTCTGGTTTCTGTCCCCTCAAAAAACCTTGCCTAACTAACCTTGAGAAAAGTAATTATGCCCTCACTATTGATTAGGAAGGATCCATATTTAATTATGTGTAACATGTTCCACTATGAAACTTTCAGCTCTACTCACCAGTGTCTAGTGAGGCCTATTGTAATGTACTGTATCAGTCATTTGGTTAATGATCTTCCTTACAAGGTGTCGAATTTTCCCCAGTCCCTGTATTTTATGAAAATTTGGTCATATCTTAAGGTCAAGGCTGGACCCTGTCATGAGGTCTGCTTTAAAGAATGTTTCTTTAATGCAAAGGGAATAATTGGAAGGGTATTTGCATGTTTTACAGCAGCCCTGAGTGATTCATATGTGCCATCAAGAAAAATCCTGACATTTCAGCGCTTAAAGTTCAAATACTAGCTATGTCAAAATCAATTGCAAAGTAACAGATTCTCTCAAACCATGAATATAGTCAGTTTATTCAGAGGAAGACTGTTTTCTGCACACAGCCATTTGTATAAAACTAATGTATCTACCATTGCTTTCAACAATTGAATTGAAATTTCAGTTTTTACTTCTTGAACCATACTTCTAAATGGTACTAATGCCTTTAAATGAATTATCCTCTTTTAAGTTTGTTATGAAATATGCAAAGTGCTTTAATCAATACATTAAAATGTTCAAATACAAGATGTCATGCTGTTACAGAGCTTGGATGATATTAATGGCATCTTATAATTTAATTTTTACCAAATAATAAGTTTCCATTGATGCTTAATAAATTAATGTTTTGATATGCAATAGACATTAAAGATGTCTCAAACACTGGTCAGGAAGGGGTAATGTACAGTAAGCCATCATGTTTTTAGGCAAATGAGCTTTTCTATGATATTTAAAATCCTGAGAGAAAACTGAAGATACATATAGACTATTGAAATTTATTGTTATTGAGGGCTACTATAAGTACAAAAAAAGAATAATTAAAATTAATGTACAAAACTTTAATGAAAATTCTGTAGTTCAGCAGTGTAATCATTAAAGACAGTAAATTATTGCTCAGAAAGTTCAATGTTAAGCTATTCAATTTTATGACAGCATCAATTGAAGCTAATTATATGCAAAGATTCCTTGAAAATTCCTTGATTTTAAATTATTATTACTGCATCCGGTCCTACTATGGATAGCGTTGAATACATTTAACTTTTTCTGTAATTTTTTTTCTGAACCATTGGACTACATGTTAACTGGAAAAGTTAATTCACCTTGTGGAGATGAGCCCTTCACTTCTGTGAGGGAGAAAATCGAGTTACATTTTTATGTAACAAAAAGTTTAAACATGACAATAATTTGATCAGTGTAGAGATTTTAAATTCTATGTTAGTCAGAACCGTTTTATTGAACAGTCTACATGCATCTGATCTGTCAGCATTTGTCAAATATAAGCGTATACCATGGATATAATGAAGCTCAGTTCTCAAATTTAGGAAGTTCTATTATTGAAATCATTAGGATCCTGTTTAACATAGTTTTTCACCATCAGCAAGTTTCGAAAAATTTAAAGCTTCGCAAAAATAGTCATTTTGATAGTCATTATTTTTAGCCAACAAAAATGCTTAACCCTTCATCTCACCCCTTGAATACATGGTTTTCAGCATTCTGTATAACAAAATGGAAAGTACACACAAAACACTCCTACTACCAAAGCGTGATGGTTGCCTTGAGGAAAAGCACTGGATAGTTGTTGAGTTGTGAGTGGCACAGCATAGATTTCCTTCCCTAATTTTCTCCCACAGTGTATCTGTGACTTTGATGGCTTCTAGGAGTTGCAACATCCAGCTTCTTATCACAGAACATAAAAAGCTCAAAAAACCTTCTGAATGTCTTGGACTAAGAATGCTACGCTCAGTACTCGGACGGTGTAGCCACAATGCATGGACGCTAGCCATCATGAGCCCTGACCTCTTGAATTTTCCACTACCATCATGACCACTCTTTGTTCCTTGGAAATCAAATTCCCTGGTAGAAGCATCCAATTGGCTGAATCTAAGCCATGTGTCTTTGCCTTGGATGGTAGGGACCAGAGAAGGTATTACCTGTCCTATGTCAGCATGGTGATTAGAGTTGGGATCCTGCCTAAACCACACAGGACCCCTGAAAGCTATTCAGTTATGCATTGATAGAAACAACAAAGGTTCACTATGAATTCACTTGTCTGATTAAAACTCCTCAGTGGTCCCCAGCCCTTTTATAAGAGTAATCCTCAACAATTTATGTATGGCCTTCCAGGGAACAAATAACCTGGACTGTGATGGTTTTTCTACCTTTATTTCTAAGATTACAATTTTCCTAATTTTCTATCCCATGGTTCAGGATGATTAATTATTTTCAATTTATCTAAATCGTTATGATCTTTAATGTCAGTCCCTATGCCCAGAATGTCTGTCAGCCTCTTATTTGTCTAGTTTATTCTCTCCTTCACTTCCTGCACCTCCTACCTTTACACAAACTCCACTGTCAAGAATCCTTCAAATCCAGATCTGCTGATGGCATCCCATTCTTTAGGACAGACAAAGCATTTTATCCTTTTCATTGTCATTTTTATAATAAATGTGATGACATTTTCCCATGTTTTCAGGTTCTTCATCTTATCACATTTTAGTATAATATGATATAATGTAAGTTAAAATGACTTAATTTTACAAAGGAGAGTCATCCTTTTCTCTTTTCTTATCACCCTTATCATAATGCCATTGGTAGGGCTTCAGCGTTTTACATATAAAAGATTCATTCAGTTAATGAATGTTCTTGGTGCACTCTGGGAAGCTGAGGCAAGTGGATTGGTTCAGCTCACAAGTTTGAGACTAGACTGAGCAAAAAAGCGAGACCCTGTCTCTACTAAAATAGAAAAACTGAGGCCCAAGAGGATGAGGTTTCTGTGAGCTATGACACCATGGCACTCTACCCAGGGCAATAGCTTGAGACTCTGTCTCAAAAAAAAAAAAAAAAGTTCTTTGTCTGCCTAGTATGTACTAAGCGACACCAGACATGGGATAAAAGAGTGAACAAGTCAAGTACTTACCCCTATGGAGTTTATATTCCTTTATGAAAGAGAAGACCTTCCTCTAGGTCCAATATACACCTATAAGCAAGCAAAGACCTATAGGATACAATGTGAGTAGTGATAAAGCCACACATAAAATGATGCTGTGGAAGTGTGGTGGTTGTAAAAGGACATTTGAGCAGAGACCAAAAAAATGAGGTAGACACACACAGTAATATCTGAGATAAAAGCATCCCAGCTAGAGATGCTAATATCTGAGATAAAAGCATCCCAGCATAATGCTAATTCCTGGAGGAAAGAAAACTTGGTGTGTAAACAGCAAGAAGAACATGGTATATAAGCAAGTCTAGTATAGGGAATAGTGTTGAGTGAGATGTAGGATGCTGTGGGCCTTCATAAGGGATCTGGGTTTTATTATAAGTATGATAGATTTTGAAAGATTTTGAGCAGCAGAGTAACATTTTTTCATTTACATTCTTGAAGATCACTCAGTGTAACTATGGAAAACTTACTATATGGACCAAGAGTAAAGGCAGGAGGTCGGTTAGGCGACTATTGCCATTACCTAGGCAGGAGGCTGTGTTGGCAGCCTGAATTAGAGTGGTAGCCATGGACTTGGTAAGAGGTTGTCAGATTTGTGACATGGTGTAAGGAAAGTTTTTAGTGGGCTTGCTAGTGGATCAATTATGAAAGGTGGAAAAAAAGAAATATAGGAAATAGGATGACTATGTGGTATTTGGCCTGATGAAGCAAGGGTGCCTCTACTCAAGATGGGTGGGACTCAAGGAACAGATGGTCAGGCAGGTCCCTTTTTTTTTTTTTATTAAATCATAAACACATAGATCATGTATACATTAAAGCATTTATGGGGCAAAATGTGCTGATTTCATATAAAATTAGGAATGCTTGCATTGCACTGGTTAATATGTACCTATCTCATCTCATTTACTTAACTATAGTGTTAAGACATTTATACTCTATACTTATAGATCTGACATGAACCCTTGCAATATGCACCATAGGTGTGATCCCACCATTCACCCTCCCTCAATCTGACTTCCTCCCTTCCCTCCTTTCCCTTTCATCCCCCCCCATCCCTTCTGCATCCTGGCCATGGTTGTAATCTATTCAGATCCCTTTAAACGTAAAATGTGAGGATTCCCACTAGACATCAAGGGAGATTTCAAACAGATAGTTGAACATACAGGTGTAAAACAAAAAGGCAAGAGAGCATCTAGGGATAGACATGCAAAGGGCTCATCCCACGGATGATAATTTAAAGCTACGATTTCAAAGAGTAAGTATAGAAGGAGAAAGAAGAGGTCAACACTGTGAAGGAACCAGTAAATCAAAACGCTGAAGAAAATGAATACTAAGTGGATTTTTGAGAGCCAAGAAAATCCAACGCCTTAGAGAGGGTGGTTAATTTTGTCCAATGCTGCTGAGGGGGAGGTTGAGAATTAATGATTTGGCAGGCTACAGATTCTGCCTAACCTTGATAGTATAGAGTTTAGGTACAAAAAACAGGTTGAAGTAGGTTGAAAAGGAAATGAAAAGTAAAGATCTGTACATCTGCCCCTATTCCCACAGACCACAAGTATATCCTTTGTAAATTTAAAACATATTGTGAAATTCTGCTGCCTGAGTCCATATGCTTCTATCATTTACACCAAAAACTCCCAAATCTTAATGTTTACAAAAATTGCAGAGGTGTGCCTATTAAGAATACATTCTTGTCCCCTATCACTGATTATGGTTCACTCAGCATGGCCATGAGTGAACAAAGCCATGAGTCATTTTTAACAAACACTCTGGCTGATTTAGTGTAGATTATTCAAGAACCTCAGGCAATAGTTGGACCCTTGATTACTTTCCTACCTTTTTTTCTTGCTCTTACCTCTCCCTATAATTTTCATATGTCTGGAAAACTCCTATTTATCCTTCTAAAACTCTGGGGTCACTCCTTCTTTTAAGCCATCCTCACATTGTCAGTCATAGACCTCAGTACATATTTGATAAATAAGTGGAATATCTACTACCAGATTTCCTTTGCTTTTTTTGTGCAAGTTAATCAAGCCCCAGATGTTTTACAAATTTTTGCCTATCCCAAGTGTTCACAAAATTCAGTTAATTCCACTTAGATGTATCATATTGGTAAATTTCCCCAAATGAGTATAATTAATATTCTTGACACAGCCAGGACAGACCCACAATTTTTAAATGAGGCTTTTCTAAATAATTCCAAATATCTCTGTATTTCTGAAGGAAATGTCAAATGAGTTTGCCCTGGGGTGCATTAATTATCAGAGTATCTAATCAGATCAGTGTCATGAGTAAATCAAAGGGCCTTGAGATTGGCCTATTTTTAAAATGGGGTTTTCCTCTAGTCTCATTTAAGAACCCCAAAGTAGTCCTGTTACATAGCCTCAATCCTAAAGTTAGTTTCTTTGGGGTTTAAAAAAAGAGGAAATTATTTTATCTTTTAGTTTTGCTCTTGTTGATGCTAAGTTCCCCCCTACACACACAAACATTGGCCTCTTTTGGTTGTTATTACTTTAGATCAAACTTCAAAGAAAAGAGCTGATGAGTCAACCATTCATTTACTGGAGCTGAATTTTTACTTGCCACTAGCTTTTTCTACTCTGATGCGCCTTTGATTTCTAGTCTATCTGCATCTTTTATGCTTTTAGTTCATGCATGTGGAGAAAATTATAGTGCAGCCTTTGCTCAAAAAAAAAAAAATCATATTCCATCACATCCCCAAATCGGAGAAAATTTAAAACACTTTTTCAAGTTTAAAAATGCTGTCGTCAGAAGCTTCGGATATAGAAATTAATGTAGAAGCCTATTGTGTTCTAAATAATTGTTTTCAGCAGCTAAGCTTCAGAACAGACAGGAATCAATTTCACAACAGTGAACATCAACTGTACTACACAGATCCTGAGGTTCTTTCACCTAACCTAGCCAAAGATACAGAAAAAATTATAAATAGGGTGAAGACAGGCTGGGAGGAGGCCATACAGTGCAGTGGGATGGATAGTTTAAGATTTGGCAATACTTAGGCCTGATCCTATCTTTGTCACTACTAGCAATGTTCTATATAGTATGTTGTGTAGGTCATGTGCATACATGGTATTGGACCCTTACACTACTGCTGTGTATTTTACTTGACAAACTCTGATTAAGTCTTCTTGAGCAGGAAATAAGCCCATCAAGAAGCTGTTGGGATCTGATTATCCTCATATTTCCCTTATGGTCTCTTTATATCTTATCTTTAGAACTAATAAAATTGAATTTATACAGAACTCAAGGCTATATTTATTCTTTTATGCCCAAGAATTATCTTTACTGTTAATAATACATAATAATACTCATTTTTAAGACCAGAAGATTTTAGTCTTATTACAGAGCATATGGTTGTAATAGTGCGAATTATCATAAATTAGAGGTACAGCTTAGCAGCTACTCAGAAAACATTTTAAATCCAGAATACATGCAATTCCATGTCATTTATACACTCTGTGTGTTTTATAAATGATGGCAGAAAGGGAGGGGGAAAAGAGGTTCGATAAGCTCCCACAAAATGGGCTACAATGCACAGATACGTGGCAACCTCCTGGGTGAAGGACTCACCTACAACTCAGACTTAACCCTACAAACGCAAACTATGTAGGCTAATTGGAGGTACCTCATATTAATGTGAAGTTTTTTATTTTATATTTATCTAATTTAAAATTAATATAACGGTACAAATTTTTAGGAAACATTGTTCTCACTTCCAGGGTGAAGTTCCATTTGTAAAGGAGCCCCTCACCCAGGGGGCGTATTATACACCCTTCCAATGTGCACATTAGATGAGATCCTGCCTCATGCCCTCCCTCCTTCTGCCAATCCTCCTCCCCCACTCCCGCTTCCCTCTACCCCCAAACTAGCCTATATTAGTTTTCCATTGTTTTTATGAACATGTAATTGTTTATATAGTGATTTCATGTTAGTATGGAGCACATTGGATATTCATTTTTCCATTCTTGAGATATGTTATGAAGAAGAATGTACTGCAATCCCATTACTAAGTATCTACCCAGAAAAAAAAAAAAAAGTCATTCTACCACAAAGACATTTGCACCAGAATGTTTACTGCAGCTCAATTCATGCCAAGTCATGGAAGCAACCTAAGTGTCTCTCAACCCATGAAGGGATTCACAAACTGTGGTATATGTATACTATGGAATACTATTCAGGCATTAAAAAAGATGGAGACTTAACATCTTTTACATTTAATTGGATGGAGTTGAAATCTTTTAAAATACAGTTAGGAGAGGCCAATGAACTATGGAAAGAATTAGGAATCTAAATATTAGCCTGACCTCTGAAGTGGCTCTGTAAAAGGAAAGGAAATGGAACTAGGATTAGAAAATAAACCAGAAAAAATAAGGAAAGTAAAAAAATAAGCTGAGTAACTTTTACATCTGATAATGTTCTTTATCCTTGTTTCAATAGTAGATTTTCCCAAATTACCAATTATTGAGCCACACCTTAATGTCATGTACTGTTAGTACTTTCCTTTATATCCTCTAATTCTCCTGTCAGTAGTGATCTTCATTATAAATACATTGCAGATTTAGTATATAAAGCCCTGGGAATATAAAGCTCCTGCCTACCATATAATAGCTTCCATATAATAGCTACCATATAATACCATATAATAATAGGAAGAGTCCCCAAAGATACATTTATGGATCTATAAGTTCATATCAGAAGCTTTAAGAGTCTGAATGTAATCTTAAAAATCAATTTACTTATAATAGGTGATTTGTATCATTAGGTTGTCTTATAACCAGTTGACAAAAAGTAGGCTCTGTTCTGTTTGTCAAATTTTGTAGGGAGAGACAGTAAATCCCTTATGACTTCAGTTTACTTGTTTTTTCATTTGTCCAGTAAAGAGATTGGACTCAATTAAAGCTCCTTTTAGGTTGAAATTGACATTATCATTGATGACCCTATCAAATGGGGTACTTGGTATAAGAAGAACAGTAGGAATGTCTACTGGCTCATCTCATGGAAGGTAGTTAGGTCTGTCATAATGTTCCACTCATTTCTGTTAATCTGTCATTAATTATGTGAACTCATGTTCACGATGAATAAAAATATTTACACAAAAGTTGCATGCTTTATTATCATGGTATTTATTTTCTTTATAAATTTCGAGTTTTAAAGAAAATGTTTTTGGACATGTTTCTTTCAGCTCTGCCTATGCTCATAAATTTCAAACTTAGAAATACTAATGGTAAACTTAGCTTGCATCTTTCCTCCCACTATAAGTCATATTGCTTGTACATTTACTTTACAAGTCTGGAATACATGAAGGTTAGATGTGTGTTACATTTGCTTCCAAAGAAATTGACTTTGAAACCTAGGTTGAATTCAAAATTGACATTGAATTTGGATATTTAGTTGACTATCTGCATCATAAAGAGTGGATTTTTATAACATATTATCACTACTAAACTTGCTGATTAAAGTGACATTAGTAAACAGTTCTGTTCTCCTGCAACTGCTTAAGCAGACACATAACAGAAAAGCCAATAATTCTGTTCCAGGGGTTGTTAGTGTACAGTTGACCCTCAAAGAACACAGGTTTAAATTGTGTGAGTCTCCTTATACATCAATTTTTTTTTCAGTTAATAAATTGGATTTTTTCAAAGATCTGTGACAATTAGAAAAAACTTGCAGATAAACCATATAGCCTAGAAATATCAAAAAACTAAAAAAAAAGTTAGTGAGGCATGAATGCATAAAATATGTAGAGATACTATCCTAGCTTATTATTTATTACCATAAAATATATACAAATTTATTATAAAGTTAAAAATGTCAAAACTTATGCAGATAAATATAGACAATACATGGCACTGCTCACAGTTGAGAGAAATATAAAGATGGAGCATTACATCATAACTTCATAAAATTAACTTCAGTACATACTGTACTTCTGTGATAATTTCACAGCCACCACCTGCTGCCAGTGCAGTGAGTTCAAGTATCATATTGTGAGTATTCATTTAAAACACTTTGTGACACTGATCGATCATGTCTATGTGAGCAGTTCTTCTTACCAATAAATTTCATATCATCACAGAAAGATCTCTCAGGATTCTCACATATTTGTATTATTCACCATGTCTAGTCCATAACCATGAACTCTGACAATACCCTGGGTCCCGTACAAAGTGTCAATAGCAATACTGCAAGTGCTCCCAAGAAGAAGAGAAAAGTCATGACATTACAAGAAAAAGCTGAATTGCTTGACATGTACAGATCGAGTCTGCGGGTACAGGGGCCCACTGTTTCAAGGTAAATGAACCCAGTGTAAGGACCATTGTAAACAACAACAAAAGGAAAGTAGACCTGAAAACCAACAGACATGAAAACCTCACACTTTTTGTGAAATACACACACATAGACATATATATATATATATATTTTTTTTTTTTTTTGAGACAGAGTCTCACTTTGTCACCCTCAGTAGAGTGCTGTGGCATCATAGTGTATAGCAACCCCAAAGTGTTATCCTTAAGCAATTCTCTTGCCTCAGCCTCCAAAGTAGCTAGGTCTATAGGTGCCTACCACAACTTCCAGCTATTTTTAGAGATGGGGTCTCACTCTGGCTTAGGCTGGTCTCAAACTTTGAGCTCAAGCCTCCCAGAGAGCTGGGATTATAAGCATATGTCAACGTTCCCAGTGTGAAATATATTTTTATCTCATCCTGAAAATGTAGCTATTATGTGGGTGCGAATTCCCATAAGAAAAGCATACCTGTCAACTATACTATAATTTGAGAAAAAAAAAAGTGAAGTCATCATATGTACATATGAGAACTTAAAGCAAAAGGAAAATGAAAGCTCTAAAGCTGAAGCATGCAATGCCAGCAAAGGATGGTTTGATAATTCTAGAAAGAGGTTTGGCTCGTTGAAAGTGAAGATGACAGAAAGTAGTTTTTGCCAATTAAGTGGCAGCTAATGATTCCCCAGATGCCATTGAAAAAATGTTGAGAAAGAATGTCTGCCTGAACAAATTTCTAGGGCAGTTGCAAGTGCCCTATTCTGAACCTAAATGCCTCAAATGACATTTATTATTAAGGAAGGGAAGTGAGCAACAGAAATCAGGCAAGAAAGGATAGTCGAACTCTACAGTTTTACACAAATGTACAGGACTTCCCTTTTCCATAAATCTGTGAATCCCCAAGTCTTGCAGAGAAAAGAAGGCTTGCACACTGAGAACCCTTTTTCTGGATTGGTCACACTGATGGATTGTCCTTGAAGTCAGGAAGTACCTTGTAAGTAAAAGGACTGACTTTCAAAGTTCTTTTCACATGGGATAATGCTTCAGGCCACCCAGAACCCCATAGCTTCAACACTGAAGGTATCAAAGTGGTCTTCTTGCCCCCAAACACATCTCTAATTTGGCTTCCAGATCAGAAGGTCGTAAGAAACTTTTAGGCTTATTACATAAGGTGCTCTATGGAAAAGACTGTCAATTCTGGGGAAGAGAAACCTGATAGAGAGAAATTTATGACAGTCTGGCATTACTACACCACTAGAGATGCCATAATTGTTACAGAAGAAGCCATGATAGCGATCAAACTCAAAGCAACAGATTCCTCCTGGAGAATAGCGGCCCAGATGTTGTGCATCATTTCACAGGATTTATGACAGAGCCAACCCAAGGCTTCATGAAAAGGATTGTGGATATGGCAAAAAAAGAGGAAGGGCTTCAAGATACAGATCTTGGAGAAATTGAAGAGCTAATAGACACCATGCCAGAGGTATAAACAGAAGATGAAAGCTCAATGGGGATGAGAACTTCTGCACCTGTGCCAGATGATGAGGAAGGAGCCCCTGAAGCAGCAACGCCAGGAAACAAACTGGTGTTAGACAATTTGGCAGAAAGGTTCTAGTTATTTAAGATTCATGTGAGTTCTTTTACAATAAGGATCCTCCTATGATATGGGCCCTAAAACTAAAGTAAAATACAGAAGCAGGGGCATAAAGTTTCTACAAGAAGACAGAACAGAAGCATCACCCATGCACCGCTCTCAAGGAGAAGATCAAACATTGCAGGGGGATGCCTATCTGTGGATGGCACTTCTGGAAAGAACATTACAAAATTCTGGAGAAACGATGGGGGACACTCAAGTGAAGGAGAAGGTGACAGGGCACTTCTGTCAGCCTCATCTAAGAGATCTGTGAGGAGGCATTCCAGGTAGGGAGGGTCAGGAGGGGAGAGCCCTGGGTCTCCACGCTTACTATGGCCTAAGCTGGGGGCCCTCACCACCACAGCAGGAAGCTGCTTGCCCTGAATACATTGCACTGGACAGCAAGCACAACAGGGATTTGGTGGCTATTGATCCCAGGTTACTAAAACTAAGGCCGTTCTGAGCTCTTGGATATGGGCACCAGGACTGCACAGGGCTTGGCTTTGCAAGAGCAATGGTTACAATGTCTCTTCCAGGTAAGGGAAAAGTGGATAGAGAAGATACTACTGGGTGCTGAGCCTTGTGACTGGCAGCTGAGCACCCCCCCCCCACCCACTGCAGGGTCAGCTGAGAATTATAGCAGCAGCACTACCTCAGTGCACCTGGGCACAGAGAGAACCCCAGCTGCTGTGAAGCCCCAGCCCACAGTCCTACCCTTCACAACCCCTATGCTGAGCACACCTCCTGGGACTCCACCTTGGTATCCCCTGAGGTTGAAACAGATTACTGCCCATTCTGCTTCACTTCTGTAGTCTCTGCATTTCTGAAGCAGCCACCTGCCTGGGCAGTTCTGCTTCCGTGGTCTCGGTGCTGCTGGAACCGTCCTCTGCTAGCCATCCCTGTGGCTCCAGTGCTGCAGTGGGACCCTACAGCCCTACCCATGCAGCTCCTGCCCTGCTGTACCCAGGTGCAGGGCTCTGCCACTGAGGCCTCACAGAAGCTGCTGGACTGCATTTTTGAGTCCTTAAGATTCTGGCACTGTCCCCAGGAAAAGAGGCTCTGTCGCTGTGGCTCCAGTGCTCCCCTTAGGACTCAGCCTCCCAGAGTCCAACACTGCTCCTGGACCCTAAGACCCCAGCCCCAAGTCTCCATTATAGTCCCTGTGGTCTAGGGAACCACCCAGAAATCCAATGCTCTGCCAGGGACTCAGCACCCTGAGTCACCATCATACCTAGATCTCTTTGTACTAGATGTACAAAGAAAAATCGGTATCTATCCTACAGAAGCTATTCCATTACATTTATAAGGAAGGAATCCTCCCTACTCCTTCTAAGAAGCCAGTATCATCTTGATATCAAATTCAGAAAAGAACACAACAAAAAAACTACAGTCTAATTATCCCAGTATAGTGGCAAAAATTATCAATAAAGTATTAGCAAGCCAAATTCAACAGCACATCAAAAATAAAATAATTCATCATAACCAGGTGGGCTTTATCCCAGGGATGCAAGAATGGTCTTCAACAAAACAAACACCGTCCACTGAAAAAAAGAGCCCTACTCCATAGACGTTGCTGGGAAAACTGGATACACACATGCAGAAGAATGAAGCAGAAGGCCTATCTCTTACCATATACAAAAATGAATTCAAGATGGATAAAGATTTAAATGTGTGATGTGGAACCATCAAAAGTCTATAATAAAATGTAGGAAAAACTCTTCTAGACACAGGTCAAGCAAGATACTTTATGACTACGACCTCAATGGCATTACAGCAACAACAATAAATAAATTGGACTTGATTAAATCTTGATTAAATTAAAAAGCTCCTGCTCACCAAGGGAAATCTATCTACAGAATGAATAAACGACCTATGGAATAGGAGAAAATATTCACAAACTATGCATTTGATGATGGGCTAATATTTGGAATCTACAAAGCACTCAAACAAATAATCAATGTAAAAACAAATAGCCTCATTAAAAAGTGGCCAAAACATAAATCATTTTACCATAAGAACATTGCACTAGAATGTTCACTGCAGCTCAGTTCATAATTACCAAGATGTGGAAATAACCCATGTTCCCATTCATATACTTATGAAGGGATTAATAAAGTGTGGTCTATATAAACCATGGAATACTACTCAGCCATAAAATATGGAGACTTTCTAACTTTTGCATTTACCTGGATAGAGATGAAGAACATTCTTTTAGCAAAGTATCATAAGAGTGGAATATCAGGTATCCAATGTACAGAATATTTATATGAAACCAATAGATAAATAAGTACATCTCACATGAAGGTAAAACACACTTCAGTTCAAGTGGGGAAAAGGAGCAAAACAGAAGTGGAAGGAGGAGGGGGAATTGGTAAACTCTTACCTAATGGACACAATGTAAGAGTATACAGGTACACAAACAATGTAGCCTAAATATTTCTACCTTCATATTAATCTGAAATAAATAAATAAAGTCATATTCAAAACATAAAAAAAAAACAGTGGGCAAAAGAAATTATCAGAAGTTTTTCAAAAGAAGATAGACAAATGGCTAGAGACATAAAAAAGTGTTCAATATTGCTAATTGTCAGGGAAATGCAAATTAAAACCACAAGGAGGTGTCACCTTACCTCTGTCAGAATGGTTATTATTAAAAAGTGAAAAAACAATAGATGCTGGTATGGATGCAGAAAGAAAGGAACACTTATACACTTTGGTAGGATAGCAAATTAGGATAATCTCTATGGATAACAGTCAGGAGATTCCTCAAAGACATATGGACTTGCCCTTTAACCCAGCAATCTCACAACTGGGTATCGATCACAAAGACATCTTACTCCAATGTTTATAGCAGCATAATTCACAATTTCAAGATGCAGAATCAGCCTAAGTGTCCATCAATTTATTGACCGAATTAACAAAATGTGGTATATACTACATGTATACCAGGGAGTACTACTCAATCATAAAAAGTAACGCTATAATGTCTTTCACAGAAATTTGGATGGAACTGGAGACCATTATCCTGGTGAAGTAGTGAAGTATCTCAGGGATGAAAACTCAAACACTGCATATAGTCTCTAATAATTTGTAATTGATCAGTGGGTGAAAATGAACACCCATGAGTACAGAAATGTAAGTCATTAGAAATCCAGAAAGGGGGGTGGGGGTAGAAGAGGAGGCGTAAAAACCTACCTAACAGGTACGAGAACTCTACTCGGCTGATAGGAACACAAGTAACGGACTTAAGCATCATAAAATCCATTGTACAAATACATTGTACTCCCTTAATACTGTGACATTTAAAAAAGGAAAATATGATGTATTTCTGTAAAGATACATCAGATCCGTTTGCCTCTCCTGCCCCTCCTTCCACCCCCGCCACCCTGAGACTGCACCATCAACTCTTTCTCTTCCTGTTCGTCCTCAGCCCTGCTCCAGGCAAGGACGTTAGGGATGGAGATCTTTTGACAATTCACGTCCACTTAATGAATAGGAAATATATTTTCTCTTCCTTATGATTTTCTTAATAACATTTTCTTTTCTCTAATGTACTTTATTATAAGAACACAATGTATAACACATATTTGATACACAACATGTGTGAATCAGCTGTTTATGTTACTGGTAAGGCTTCTGGTCAACAGTAGGCCACTGCAGTTTGGAGGAAGTTAAATATGTGAGATTAGCACCCCTAACTCCCATGTTCTTCAAGGATCAACTATAATTTTGTTCACTTGAAATATCAATGGAAGAAAGACACTGTATCCATCTATCATTGTAGAAAAACACTGTATCCATCCACCTCTCAAAAAGGGAATCTTTTAATGTTACAAAACAAAGCCATACATCTGTATTCAAGCTTAAAATTAATATTCGTTGATTATATTTGGCATTTGGCTACCAAATTAATTTTAAAATCTCCTAAATATTCATTTAATTCTCAGAATAACCAATATTGCCTTCAAAAGTTAGCTTTTGTAGCCATGTAAAAGACATAATTCCACAGTGGACAAAATTGGGGAAAATTTCTATAGACAATAACTAGATTTGGGGATATTATAAAACATATAATGATTGCTAGAGTATATCCAAAAAGCTAAAATATTTAATGCAATTATATGTCTTCTACTTAGATTAATTGACCATTTTATTTACAGTACTTATACGGTCATACTTTAGAAATATTATAAAATACACAATTATAATGCTAATTAATAGAAAATTCTTGTTTACAGTATGTGCATTTGCTTGCCTTTTCTTTTGCATTATTGCAAATAAATAGCATAATTTATCTGTATAACTTACATATTGTTGAAAAATGCTGTCAAATATAAATGATCAGTAAAAAAATTGCAAAAATAAAATATATTAGCAGTATTATATAAAAAATATTGTTATAAATCCATAGTCTTTTCAGACTACCTTATTTTCTGTATGGCTATTTCAATGGTGAAACAATGTTTCTGTCATTTAGATGATGATTACAAAAGCTACCAGTTTTCATTTAAGCATACTTTGAGTTGCCAATTTTCAAATTCTAAAAAGAATCTCAACTGTTGGGCTCAAGGCAATGAATAGTTTTCTCCTATAAAACAGTTTAATGGCACAGAGCTAGCATGAGTCATACATATCCAGACCTTGAACTCACTGGTGCATTCAGAAAAAGCCAAAGATTAATGTTTAATAAAGAACAGGTCAGCTCTGGCCAGTTTAATTGTGGGATGATGGTCTGCAATCACTTGATGCCTTAGGCATTGTGGTCTTCTCAACAATTCCCTAAAACAAATCCATGTTGCTTTTCTAAACTATGCTGATAATTAGGAATAGAGGACCAGATTTTCAACCAAATTAGAAATTATTGTTCAATAGTGTATTACATTATAAATTTGCAAATGTTTCTTTTTGAAACACACGCTGAGCTATAAGGAGTCATTGTAGTTGGTTTTCTTTTTTCAACGTGATTAAGAACAATTCTGAGGCCACATGACTAAGAATAGTTAACTTTTATTGAGCATGTATTATGTGCCAGAGACTTTTAATAATTTTAACATTAATGTATTTAATCATTAAACACTCTTTTGAGTAGATATAGCCCAGATCCCTATATAATAGATGAGACAAGCTGAGCACAGATTGATCGAGCAATTTGCCTGCATCGTAAGAGCCGAAGTCAGAATTTGAACCCAGGGTATTTGAATTTAGTGGCCACCTTCCCAGGTAAACTAGCATTAGATATGTGATTATAAGCAAATTACTTACCCTCGATGGGCCTACATCTCTTTTCTATAAAATGTGAATAATTTTGAGGACAATTTCTTTTTCTGTGATGATGTAAAGACCATTTGTATGTGTCAGGGATTCTGCTTGTTTGTTTTTGCAATGAACAAAAGTATACTCCCAGTACGAACATAAATTATTCTACGTGTTCAAATCAGATAGAAATTAACCACAGCCTTTACTACACTAGTAAGAGGAAAAACCTGAGACGGAAAAAGCGGCAGTGAGGCAAACCGGAGATCAGTCACATCAGAAAGCAGCTGCCTTCTAGGCTGGAAGGACAGGGGGTCGGCAGTGCTACCCCAGTCAAACTGTAGCAGAGGCAGAGAAGAGCTGGAGAAGCAGCTGCCGCTGAGGACACCACCCAGAGCAGAGAGAGGGGGGTGTACCCTGACACTGCCCACTTCCCAGCCTCCTCCAATCTTTCCCTGGAAGTCACCTGGTACAAGAGTCTGAACACAGCCTGCAGAGATCAGCCCTCCCGCCGTGAGATCACAGCAAAGCGGCTATAGAGTAAGGACTGGGTCAGCAAGAAAGAACTGCATGGGAAAATCATAACAGAACTGTAGATCCTAACAGTAAGTTGTACGCACATCTATTTTTTCTCTTTTCTTTCAGTTTTGCTTGAGAACAATTCCTTGACTCTCTTCCGTCTCTCACCCTCTTAATTACCACAACTGCACATTAAGATTTGTGTGAATTCCACCACAATTAACTAGGGCAGTTGGGAAATAGGATAAACATGTTTTGAGGATTATTGTGACTGGTACATAACGTGATAACCTGGACTTTGCTTTCAGTCTGGATACATAGTAGTAAGGCTTTGGAGGCTTTGTGTTTTGTTTTTATTTTTACTGGTGATTTTCCATATGGAGCTAAACATTTGCCCCACAGTCTAGACTAGAAGTCCAAAGGTAATCTGTGCATGGGAGAAAATAAATATTCATCTCCAAAATTTGTTCAAGACTTTATAAGCAAGGTTTTAATTATAAATGACAGAATATAATGAAGCAGGTCTTCAGTAACAGCTTTGTAGTTAGTCAAAATGCTGTTGTATCGCATTAGCGAAAATCAAGAGCACAGTCTTAAGTTTAACTTGCCATTTTACAGGGGGCCACATTGCAAATTTTTAACATCTTTGCCTGATATACATAGAGATACACTTCAACATCTTTTTAAAGTAGTCTGTAAATCTATGAAATCGCTATAGATTCTATGTTAATACAGCTATTTCACTCTTAAGCAGAATGAAAAAGTCAAAAGTGTAACTGCTACAAGTTGGGTTTCCTGGGAAATAAACCGCGAGGCCCAGATTTGATGCAGAATGTTTACTGAGGGGTGCTCTTGGGATCAGGGGACTGACATAAGCTCGATTGGTTAAGAAGAAACATTAGATTGGTGTGCAATCACAATGACTAGTCACAGCGACTATCTCAGCTTACCTTTCAGAGGCCCTGGAGCGGGGATGTTGTCAGAGTTGTGTAACTGGGACAACAGAGCAGAGTCTTTAAAACTCAGCATTGATGAGGTATCAGATGCAGGCTGTGCCCAGGAAGGAGAATGACCTTTGGCAATGCCACTTTCCTCACCTGAAGTCAATATCCAAGAAGAACTCAGGTGAGACGTGGCAGTTACCAACATTCCCAGCAGCTACAGGAATGAGGGCTTCTGTCCCCAGGGTGGTGCAGAGACAACAATTTTGACGGCCATGGAGATAGCAATATTTAATATCTCCGAAGTACTGCATCCCAGTGGAAAGAAGGCTGGCTTCACTTAGTAATTTCTGTGAGCAGTGATTTATGTTTTACTTCAGGTTTTTCCATACCATGTCCTCCATCCTACATACAATTAAATGTGGTAGATAGCCCCTAAAATAGCACCCAATAGACCCCACTTTCTGGCATTCTTGCCTTGTGTAATCCCCACCTGTTGAGCATAAGCTGAATCTAGGGACTTGCTTCTAAGAAATGGGATGTGGCAAAAATGATAGAATGCCACTTCTAAGATGAGGTTATAAAACGTTATGACATCCTGATGGCCCTCTCTGTCTTCGTGTGGCTCACTCTGATGAAACCACTTGCCATATTCTGAGCTGCTGTCTTAGAGAATCTCACATGGCAGTGAACTGGGAGGGTGGCACCTGGCCAAAGATCTAAACAGGGAGACTCAATCTTTCAGTTTAACAGCCAAGAAGGAACTAATTCCTACCAAGAACCACATAATGAGATTGGAAGCATATCCTGCCCTAGTTGAGCCGTTAGATAACTGTCAACTTTTTCAGCAGCTTAATAGTAACCCTATGAGGATGACTGAGGGGCAGGACCCAGCTACACTGTTCCTGGATTCCCAAACCAAGGAAATTTCACAATTGTGAGAAATAATAGATATTTGAAGCCACTAAATTTTGGGATATTTCCTTATGCAAAAAAAAAAAAAAAAGATGACTGGCAAGGTCCCATTTCAAAGTCTTCTTAAAGTGAATTTCACTCTTATCTTGTATGTTGTTTATTAGAAGATAGAATTTATAGAACTCCTTTCTGGGAATAATGTGTTAAGGAAAAAATGCCAAATAAATACTTACGTTGGCAAGAGACAGTTGCAAGGTCTTTCTCAAATACTTAAAGACCACCAAAACTTTACCCTGCAAGATGACTAAAAGGGGAATTTGAAATACTATGGAAACCTACAAAGGAAATAGCGGAGCCTTAAAGCTCTGGTTAGTTTGGGGGAACGGAGAAACCCTGACACAGGCAAGAATGAACAGTGTTAGCGGAAACCTTTTCCTGAAATCCACTGTACTGCGTTATGTTGTTCCTATAATCTCACACAGTTTTGGTTAAGACTAAAAACATCATAAAATACTTAGTAAAATAATATTTTCTGAAAGATGCTGAAAGGGCTTAATCCTATATCAGAGCTGTGGAGACTTTGAAGTAGTTATCCAAAGTGAAAAAGGGGGAGGCCAACTTCATTTTTTTTTTTTTTTTGGTGTCACCATACCCACTGGTAACGTCATACCACAGCTACATCCACTAAGCCCCTGATTTTGACTGAGATATTATAAAGTGTGTGGACCCAAAAGCTGGGTATTCACCCATATTAGCAATAAGGTCGTAATAGAAACTTTATTAGTACAGTGATGGCTCCAATGTGCCTATGTTGGTATTTGTGAAGAACTTCTAACTATGCCCAGATGGACACCACAGGTTTTAATATCCAGAAGCTGAAACGTTTTTACCAAATGAACAAGCAGATCACGGTAGAAAATGTTGCTAACCACGTTAGCTAACTCAGCAGCAGCAGCCGCGCAGTCATAAACAGACTCGTGGAAAATTGCACGACTCCATTCCTCTTAACATGAAATTTGAGTATAATCTTTAGTTCAACTAAATATCTAATACACCTATTTAGATCTGCACTGAAAACTGGAGAAAAGAGAAACTGTTAGAGAGTGACCTAAGTGACTCTGCCCTGGGTTCCTCCCATTTCTGTCAGCCAAGAGGTCCTTTTGTAAATTTTAATATTCTCCACGACGTTGTCTTTGATTTCAATTTTCAACTGTACCATTCGGATCTATATTAATATCTTCCAATGAGCATTGAAGTAAAATGTTGAAATGGTGAACATAAACAGAAATTATTAAGATAAAATTCAATACAACAAATAACGAAGTAATACCGGATGTGAGATACAATCAAAATGGAATGTCACAAAAGGGACAGGTTTTCACCAATGAACAGCTTTGATCTTTAACATTTTGACTGCAAATGCCATATGTTTAATAGAACTTCAATATGTGAGAACAAAACTTTGATTTAATTCACTAGTTCACTGCCAATATATCCAGTTTATGCATTTGCTATAGTAAAGAATTAAAGCCTGAATGAGACTAAACATCTACCTTCTAAGAACCCACAACCACTGAAATGGACATGGATTTCTGAATGTCAAGACCTAAGAGATTTCTAAATGAAGCCTCCCTCTTAAAGTGCAGCAAGAATAAATTATTTGGCTAATAATTGCTTGTGAGAAAGTGACTAGTTCACCCAAATCACTAACAGGCTAAGATGATATTTTAAAATGAAGCAATGTGAAGAATTTGGTAGGTATAATCACCACAATGCAGATCAAGTAATTTCCTCTGATAATTGCAGTCTCTTTTCACAAAAATGGAAAAAATGATCATGGTAAAAATGATGTTAAGATAGTTGAAATAAAGAATACATACAGCAACATAAAATTGAGTAAATGAAAATTTAAGTATCTCAAAACAACTGTGCAAACCACCATGTCAGCCTATGGATCACTTTTTCCAAACACCTGTGGCTGAGTGATTTAAACACGGAGTGAGGAACAGATTAAAAAATACGCAATAAAAAACAACTCATCTTCAACAAAGAAATGTATTAGGTAACAACACAACATTTATGATGCTGCTGCGGCTACAATTCCTGTGGTACCCTAATGAGACAGAAAGAAAAAGTGACAAACTCTTGGATATACGAGAGCGCCGACGTGTGTGATTCCCACATATGCGTATAGACAACATATATAAGGGGCATAGATTATAATTTTCTATTTCTTAATTCATGTTTCTCATTTAAAAATTAATGGCCCAAGGAAAACATTTTTTCTTGAGATTAGTGTTGCCAAGGTAACATTTCATGAATGGAGGGATTTTTTTTCCTGCTGAATTTAAAGAAAGAGAAGTCGAATCCCTTTCCTTGTCTATTTTCCTGAACTTCACTCAGATCTGTTCAGCCTCGCTAATTTAAGTCACTTCCTTAAAGAGTTTTATTGTCCTTCATTTGTTTCTCTTTAAACAATTACAAAAAGAAGCAAATGGTATTTTCTGTAATTCCTCTTTTAAAAAGTCTTAAAAATAGTAGTAACGTTTGGTTCATCCTGAGGTGAAGAAAGGGATGCCCAGAGGCAAGGAGGCCAATGAAACCCCAGTTCAGATCCAGTCTAGTGAGCAGGCAATACAGTAACTAATGGGGCCATCACCCTGCTCAGTGCTAAGCGCGACCTACGGAGCTTTTCTTTCGGGCTCAGTCTGAATTGTTCCTTTCCTCCCTCCTTCACATACGTCAAGCTGAAAGCTACGTTTCATTTGGTGGAAACACAGTGCAAAAGGTGAAATCATTAATAGAGATGCGATGTCACCGGCTGCCCAGATCTGTGTTAGGGATAAGTGCCAACTGTGGTTCCCTTACATCTTGGACTTAACAATGAGTCCCATAATTGAACAGGATAACCCAAGAGGCTATCCTTATCTAACATTTCCTTAACAAATATGAACAACTGAAAAACAATTATAGTAGATGAAAATAGTTGTTTGCCAGGTATCAAAAGAAAAAAAGAGGTGAACAGTGTGGAGGAATTCCAATATCATTTGTCATCGATTCTGCTGCATTAATGTGCTATCAAATTGAATAAAAGAATTCTGTAATACATATAATATTATCTCTTCGGTATAAAAATATGCATTCTAAATTTGTATGTGAGACTAGACTTCAAAAAATAATATAGTCTCCCTGTATCAGAATTTAACATAGGATATCATTAATGTTCAAATTTCTTGACAATGTTGCCCTTATTTTTTCCAAGGGCAAAATCAGAATTTTGTTCTCGTGGATTTTCTACAATGTAAGTTTTACAGAAAATAAAAAGTCAAGTAGAGATGATAAGTGAGAATCTCAATTATTCAGTAGGTAGATAAAACGTAAGCTTTCATAGCTTTGCAATTATATGGACAAATGTAATTGAAAGTTAAGTGGTTGGAGCTCTGTCCATGACTTCTTGACATCATCATTTTGAAATGCTAGCAATATAGCACTCTCCATTTGCATAATTCTCTACCTATCCTTTTAAAACAATCAAAGCGAGGTTCATTTTTAGAACATCTAAGTCCTTGAAGGTTATGTTAACCAGTTTGATGAGAGTATTTCAAAATGTATATGAAAACAGCACACTATAACCCATGATTGCATTAATGTACACAGTTATGCTATAAAAAATTTTTTTAAAAGAATATAATTAAAGATTTGAACCTCTCAGATGTACAATTAAACTCTTGTATCACAAAAAAAAAAAAAAAAAAGAATATCTAAGTCCTAACTTGTTGACACTCTCAACAATTCTTATTACTCTTTGAGATCAGTGTTCCCATGTACTGAAGTATCATTTGTCACCTGGGATTACATATTAACCAGGGACTTTTTTTTTTTCTTTTTCTTGTCTTAACGCTTAGAAAGATGTCCCTAAAATAGTTTTCTAACTTCCTATATTCTTAAGTGGCAATTCAGGAAATGAGGTTGTGTTCTAAACATGGAAAAGACTTCCCACCCGGTTTTTGGTCTGGTATTTACGGAACATTTACAGAAGAACCAAGCATTTGCTTCACAGAGTTCACTGTCCTGATACTGAAATGGCTGGAGAGGTCCCGAGACGAGAGCCTCACATTGACATTTCATCCCAAATCCCAGTAGTAGGAGAACAGCGAGAGGAATGAAAGCAGAGTTGAGCGCAGGGCAGTCCAGGTTAGCGGAAGAGTCTGTGCAATTCTCTGTTTCTGGATAGCTGAGGTTCTACGTCTGCTGTCTTCCATCACATGCCAGTGGACAGTTGAGCTTCGTCTGGGATGAGTTCAGAGCACAGTATCTGATTTCCTCACTGACCGCTGTATTCCACCACAGTAAGAAGTAGGACAGGGGGCAGAGAGAGACGCTAAGTGATCACTTCACAAAAGAATTAATGCTCCCACAGATGAAACAGGTCCCAGTGAGAGACAGTTATCTTAGCTTCATGGACAGCTAAAATATATATCCTCTGAAAACACAGTGTCTATTTTTACTTGACTGAATTACTGACAACTCATATAATATCCTATTACACAGTAGTGAAATGAAAAGCAATAAATAGTCAGATGAAAGAATTAATGCTCATGTAAAGCAGAAAGAAAGATGTTCACATGAATAAGGCAACATTTCTTTTCTCCTGAAGTTAAAGTGTGATCAGTTTCATAGAATGATGTTAGAATAAATATACTATATTATAGGGCAGATGAATTCTTACTTTAAAATATGTCTATTACATTGTGATTGGAGACAACATACAAAGAAAATCACATGTCATTTTGTTCTTCTGAGTCAAACTTGTCATCGGAAATTTTATTAAAGTTAAAATATCATCTCACTGTTTACTATTTAACCATTTACAATATGAGATAAAGATGGTCTTAAGATCATTTATCCTATGGATTATTTATTCTCATATATTAAATGTTACTAAGTCTGATGTATAGATTTTTTAAAAAACAAACTATGGAACCCAAATTACCCCAGAAAAATTTATGATTGTGATAATAAAATAAAATCATTTATAACAGACATAAATAATTTGCTTTTAAACCATATGCTTCTCAATGCAAAAAGAAACCACTGTATGTGGAAGGTGCTGGGATAATAATACAGCATATTCTGAGGGCAGAGCAGGCAACCCAAGGAAGGATCTTAAATCAAAGAGCTCTTTCAAAAATGGAGACTTGGTAACTCCAGTCAATTGACAGTTCTTGCTAAGATGCAAATTTGGTCTACCAGGAAGGAGTAGGGGTGACTATGGGAACCAACAGTAAATTAATGAAGAAAAGCGCATGTCTGGCTACCAGAAAGTTTCCCAAAAATGATGCTGGAAAACAGACACCAATTGGCTTCCATGAGGCATAGGACAGATACTTAGTAAGCTGCTGTAACATTTGAAGTCTTTCCTTCAAATCTAAATAGAGGGCCCAATCTCTTACACTAAGAGATAACACAATTAAATTTTCAAACATTTCCATCTAAGCTGAGAACTGTTTTCTGGACACCACTAATAGAGTAGAAAGTTTCCCCCCCCAAAAAATATTATTAATAATGTAATAATGTATGTGTAACAGGATTGAATGGTAACCTAATGTCAAGTTTGTGGTAATCACTTTACATAGATAATCTTACTTAAGGCTTACAACAACTTTATAAGGAGGTATTGTAACTCCCATTTTATAGGTAAAGAAACTGAGGTTTAGAGAGTTTTGAGAACTTGCAGTTTTTCCGAGTTCTTAAACTTATATACAAATGGTACAGATCATTAGTAGCACAGTTGGCGTTCTAATTTAGATACACCTGAATATATGGGCCACACTAATAATCCTTAGACTTTATTTCAGACAGGTTTTGGTGCTATCTGGGGAGAGGTTCGCTGTTGGTAGAATACTCATTGGACACAATTAGGCAAGGATGGGAAGGAGCTAGGGAAAAGTAGCTAGCAGGGAACATCGTAAACCTTGAGACTTGTCCCAGTGTGGTTTATATTGTTTTCTTCCTAAAAGATTATTATGATTGATAACCAGTTCTCATTTATTCCTAATTTTTTTTAACATTTTGCTACTAAAAATATAATTTGTACCTTTTTAGTCTTCTATGACTTTTTTATTACAAACTTAAGAAGACACACACACCCAGAATACAGATAGTCCAAAAAAAGATTAGCCTGAAAATACACTCTTACAAGTCTGTACAACAAAACCAAAGAGGAACTTATTTTTAGGACTGATTCAACATGTCGGATTTAACCACCTCCATACATTTTCATTTGGACCATCTGTAATTCTATTTCTAGACACTTAATTGCATTTTTCCATTTGTAAAACCTGGGGGATATTATTGAATTATGAAACATGGAATTGTAATAAGTCTCTTAGTATATGCTTAATTCATCTACTTTGTTGACTTTATGGTAACGTATATCCACATAGTGCAGGTACCTGTGGTTCTGAACGCGTTAGTCAGGGACTGTTTTCTGCACTTGTGTAATGCCAAACAGCTGGACAAAACCTGAAAATGTCCCTCTTTTGGAGTTCTGTTTAATTGACATCACAAATTTTGGTATCTGATCGTTTCCTGGTGAGGTAGAGATGGCCAGCTGTACACCAGGCTCTTTTTTTCTCTTTTCCATATGTATATTTACCAGCCTACCTTGCAGTTGCTCAGGGTCCAATGCCTGAATTTTAGGCAATATGAAGTGAGTGAACAAACAAACCACTCTAAGTCCCTGACCACAAACATCTCCCTCATACAGCCTTTCTTGTTTCCATTTCACCTCACCCAAGCTGCAGTGCTGATCACACCCTCACCCCAGGGCACATGTGGAAGCCACTTGTTAAAGAGAGTAGAATGATGGTTCCCTACATCTCTCATTGTCCCTGTGGAGCAGAGAGGAGCAACCTTCCCACCTTAACACTGTCACTAAACCGCCTTATGAGTGACCTTCTAGTGCGTTTATCCCACGTTAGAACTGACTTATTTCCATAGTCTACCTCAACCTACAGTCTAAGTGACTGAAGGTTTTTCTATTCTTGTTAGATACTTTCACTTGGCTTATATTCTTTCAAGGTCTGGATTCTATATTAGCTCTTCCATCACTTGAGGAACATCCCTGTGTGCCATGAGAATGTTCTGTGCAGATAGACCTCCCCTTCAGGACATGGAATTCGCCAAGGGCCTCAGACTGCTTTAGGAAATCCCTCATCTCACTAGAGCTGAGAACATCCCTCTCACAGCCTCTCACAGACAGTGAATGAGTATGGCAAGGTTCTAAGCCCAATCTGTTCCTGGAAGACCCAAGATACTCCTGATGGCTGCCTTTGGCTTGAAGACACCACCATGGCTTTGGCAAACTGAACCTTCCTTACACTGCAGGGCAGTCTAGACTTGTCTGCCCTTCATCTCCGCCATCTTCCCTTACCCAGTGTCAGACTCTCGTGGTGATCTGCTGTCACTCCTACACTCCTCCAGCTGCCCCAGCCACACCTGGCTCCCTGTCTCTTTTCTTTCACACTGGATTTCTCCTTGTAAAAATAAAAAGCTTTGCACATAATCTTTTTTTGGAGTCTGTTTCTCAGATGACTTGAACTATTATAGACCCTACTTATGAACAAATAAGGGATGCTGTTCCTTACTTGGAACTAATACTAATAGCTTTACTAGTTCTCTAGGGCTGTTCTAACAAAATACCACAAACTGGGTGTCTTAATCAATAAACATTTACTTTCTCATGATTTTGGAAGCTACAAATCCAAGATCAAGGTGTTGGCAGGGTTAGGTCCTTCTGCGGACTGTGAGGGAGAATCTGTTCTGAGTCTCTCTTCTTGCAGTTGGCAGCTGACTTTGGGTGTTCTTTGGCTTATAGATGCATCAACCCAATTTCTGCCTTGGTTTCCATATGGCATTCTCCCTGTGTGTGGGTCTATGTTCAAATTCCTCTCTTGTAAGGACATTAGTCATATTGGATGAAGATCTACACAACAACTTCACCTTGACTTTATTCTCTATAAAGATTTGACCTTCCGAATAATGCCACATTCTGAAGTACTGGGTGTTAGGAGCACAACATACATTTTTGTTGAAGAGAAGAGGCACAATTTAACACATAACCCAACTCTTAATTAATCATAAAATAATGTTTCCCAATTGCTTAGAAAATATCAAATGGTACAATTATAGAACTACCTTTTATTGTAGCAGATGTCTTAACATGATGAAATCCACAAATAATATTATGAATGAATATAAAATATTTTCTGCTATTTTTAAAAGTATATTAAATCTTATGGGGAAATGATTAAATAGTTCACCAACCCAATGAAATCCTTCCTTGTGATTCTATATTATATTTACTAGAAGACAGTCCAAATATCAACCCAAGAGGCAAAACCAACACATAGACCAAATTGCTAAAAAATATCATGATGGTTAATTTTATGTATCAAATCGCTGGGCTTGGGGCAGTGCCTGTGGCTCAAAGGAGTAGGGTGCCAGCCCCATATGCCGGAGGTGGCAGGTTCAAGCCTGACCCCGCCAAAAAAAAAAAAAAAATGCTTGTGTCACAAGATGACTAGATTATTTGATTAAACGTTATTTATGATTGTTTCTATGGTAGTGTCAACCAGAAGAAATTAGAATTTATTTTGGTGGACTGACTAAAGCTCATGACCCTCCCATGTGTGAGTGTGTCCATCAAATCCAGCGAGGGCCTGAGGGGAACAGAAAGGCGGAGGAAGGTGGATTTGCTTTCCCTCTGCCTAACTGCTGACGCTGGAACATCAGCCTTCTCTTGCTTTCCATGGTCCTTCATCTCAGGCCTTCGGACTCAGACTGGAATCTACATCATCAACACTTTAATACTCAAGCCTTTGAACTACGCCACTGACTCTCCTGGATCTAGAGCTCACAGACAACAGACTATGAGACTTCTCAATAGATGAGCAACAGAGAGAGAGAGACCC
>NW_003852532.1:1787396-1824860 GCF_000181295.1 Otolemur garnettii | reverse complement strand
TCTCTGGTAAATGATTCAGTGTGAGGAAAGATCGGAAGCAGGGAGCACAGAGGAATAACTTTCAAACTGAGCTTGGTGAAAGATGAACCAAGATGATGACACGGGAGAAGAAAGACACGGATTTTAGAATATTAAAAATAGAAGACTGACTGTCTTTGATAACTGATCGAATACCTGTGGGGTTAACGGAGATGTGAGGATGATTTTTGGAATTCTAACTTGGGCAAATACGTCCACACATTGTGAAAGTATCCGGTGTAACAAGGAAACAAATGGATCTCTACAAGGAAGTTTTTTATTATCTCGATTGTTGCTCATCTGCAACATTAGGTTTTTTGAAAATAAAACTGTGTTTCCTATTTATTACTGAATTTATCATATTGATTTTTTTATTGCCACTAGGATAAGGAAGGGTTAAATACATTTTTACTCTCATTTGTGCTTAGACCTGAGGAGTTTTTGTGAAACTGGTAGGAACATCACTTTAGATTTTCTGGGTCTTTGTTATGTTTAGACAAATTCTCGATGTTAATTTGACACAGAGGGTTCCCTGTGCACGCTTTCCCCAGAATATGTATCCGCTCACTGCAAAGTACTTGCTGTGTGAAGTTAGATGTAAAATTTAAGTCGTTTGATAATTTCTCACTGGCTGTATTTTTTTCCAGAAAGGTAAATAACATTTTTTTTCTGATGAATAAAAAGTGTTGAAATGAATAGCTCATTTTTTAAATACAGAACTTCTTCTAGCACATTCGAACTAATTCATTTAATTCTTTTTTTATTTTTTTATTAAATCATAGCAGTGTACATCAATACTATCATGGGGTACAGTGTACTGTTTCTATATACAATTTGAAATACTTTCAACCAACTGGCTAACAGCAAGTACACACCTTGGATGTATTTGATGATTTTTGTGATTTAGGGACTTTTGTAGTGATTTTTGTTAAGGAGGAAGAAAGGACTGAAGGGATGGAGGGAAAGAAGAAGAGAAGGAGGAAGAAACAGAGGGCAGCTGTCAGAATAAGTAGAATTATGTTTAAGGAAACTTAAAATACAATGTGCCTTATGGTGAAACCCCCTATTCTATAAAAATTAAGCAGAAGGATTTAAAACATCTATTTTATTTTTTTCTGCTTATAATACAAAAAGTTCAGGGAAAAAAACCTGGTAATTACACAGAGCAATAAAACATTCTTGGAGGAAAAAAAAAAAAACAAACTTTAAAGTGTCATAGCGAGAAAGGGATTGAGTACATGGCAATCATTACTGTGAATTAGTCTGGAATGAATGCACCAGCTAACTTTTTAAAACACTACGTACTTAGCACAGGTAAAATTGCAAATTTTTCTCCAGAGAGTACTTCTATAGCAGCCTAAGTGGTGCTCATGGTAACTTAGAGATGAAATGACATTTCCTCAGCTGTTATCAATTGCTTCTCTACGACTAAAATGTGTTCCTCAAAGGACCAGGGAAAGCTGGCAGGGTTCCTAGTGCGTATACCTGTAAGTTTTCTTTATGGGAGAGAGAAAGTGCCTGTGCTTCTGTGGAAGTTCTGCAAGTACTGAATTCTAAACTTGCAAAAGATGAACCGATAAACACGTCACAACACAAAGGCTCATAAATACAAGCTGTCCCATTGCTCCGAGGCCCTCTTAGTTACTGCGGGTCCTGCTCAAAGCTCAATGCTCAATGCATAGTAAGGACAATGGCCATTCTAGTCCTTCTAAGCACACCGTCTAGGTGTGGAGGGACATAGTTGAGTACTTGTGTTTGTTCGAGTTGAGTTCAGGCAAATAAGGCATGTTGATCTGTCAGGGCTTGGTCATAGATTTACAGAAGTAATTTACAAAGATAGTAGAGTGTAGGTGTCATAACACGTGCCAGGGGCCATTCTGCTCCCATCCAAATCTAGACTACACCTCTGAGGGTGGACATAGGGAAGGACTGGGTAGTGGGAAGTGGGAACTGAGGCAGTGGGGAATGGCTTCTTGATGTGCCTACACAAATTGAGTTCTGCTAAGTTTAAAGTTTTAATGAAATTACATAAACCAAAGTTTAACACGTTTGAGATTTGATTGATTATGGCAGGCAGATAGTGGTCAAGAAAATAGAGATCAGAGATGTGGATATTAAAGACAGCATGTACACAGTCAGACTACACTGCTCATCCAGACAGGAGTCTGTTGAAATATGCAACAGCAGAGGTCTTGCTACCAAAACACAAGAATAGTCTGGCTGGGGCTTCCTTTCCCCTAAGTGAGGTTCTGCGACTTTCCCAGATAAAACCCTGGGTGAAGGTCGCTGACAGGCTCAGTGGAGGCTTCACCTCTTCTTTCAGTAAGAGTCCGTACAAGGGTCTGTGCAAATAACAAGCAGGGTGTAGGACTTGCCAGAATCAGTGCAAACACAAGACCTCGATAAGAGAGAAAGGTATTTCTCGGGGAAATAAGAGGATAATGCCCCTTTCTCTCTAGCTGTCCACATGGGTTACCATCAGCCTGTCTGCCCAGCAGGGACCCGGTGGCTTAATTGTTGCCTCAGAAGCTGTTTGCTGATCAAACTGAGGTCCACCCTGACACCCTGCTTCTGAGCTTTGTCCTTGTCTCATGAGCTACATCTGCCTCTTAAGTTTATAAATAACATATGGGGAAAAGAAAAGTGATTACAAGAGTTAGTTAAAAAGTAGCTCAGCCAGCAGTGTGGGCCCCACAAGAACGATGACTCATTGCAGGGCTGATTTTGCTGATCCATTGATTTGCTGATTCAGCGATAATGTATACACTAATAATAGAATCAACCCAGAAAAAGGGCCTTTTGCCACGTCCTCACCTTAGAAGGCAAAGGCCCCGGCCCACTCTGCTTAAATCTATATTCTGCCTCTGCCTTTTTATTTCTTTCATTCACTGTCACCTCCAGGCATCCAGAAAGAACCACGGTGTAATTTGGGGCTGGTTCCCAATACACCTCTTATAAAAAATTAATATTAACATTAAAAATCCTCATGACCCAGTGTCCTCATCTGAGAAGAGGGTGATAAAAGTATCTCAAATTGTTTTTCTGAGGCTGGAAACTTTTACTTCTCATCGGGATTATCTTAGCCTCCAAGGCTATTGGGGCTGACAAATTCTTTGTGGTAGGGTGACTGTGCTGTGCACTGTATGATGTTCAGCAGTGTTTCTAGACCCTACTCCCTAGATGCTAGTAGGATCCCCACCCAGATGTGATGACCCCAAAATAGTCTGGACATTGCCAAATGCCACCTGCAGAGCAAAGTCTCCCCAGTTGAGAGAAATCCACACAGTACATGAACTGCTTAGGCACCTCGTACGTACGCAATAAATGACCGTCAATATGGACAGGGTCCCGACCTGATGCTTTCAGTAAACACTCAGTCTTCTGAAAAGAACTAAAAGCCAAAGGTATCTCCAGGAGAAACTGAGAATTCACCACACACCCCATCAATGTCCCCCACCTGCCACTAAATAAAGAGATACAAGTGAGAGGATTTTATCTGTATTTGGTAAACTTTCCTACTTCTAAAAAACACACACATGTACACTTGTCTTCATAAACACTATTTTTAACCATTTTTCCTCACTTCTCCTTACAAATTTCACCAATTCACCTTTATTCATGCATCATTGAAAGGCTAGTATTCACCTGGAACCCACATTTCATTTCCCGTGCTATATATCCTTGTTTCTGGAAATTCTCATGAATTTTGACTCTTTCCCAGTAAGTTGATGACTTAAATCTATCTCTGACTCCGATCCCTCTCCTCAGTTCCAGACTAACATTTCTAACTGAACAGAGCAGTGGTTTTTAACCCTTTTTTATCTCACAGCACACTTGAATCTATAGTTAAACTTCCATTAGTACAATCCTCTTGCTTTTAAAACTCTTACTAAAGATTAGAGAATAACAAATGAGATATAAAACAAAAACACACCCTCACTAAGAACCATGTAATAGCTTTCATTTCCACGGTTTGTAGGCCGCCCAGCCCATTAAAGACCGAGCTTTCCCAGCTCTCTTTATCCCCACCTGTGACCAGTGGCCACTCTTTCCTCTCGGGTTTTTTTCTTTCCCTTTATTTCATCCCTTGGAGTCACACAAGCTAAAATATAGGAAGCATCTGGTGTTTCTTAATTTACATTCATCTTCTCTCCATCACCAAATCCTTTAAAATCTTTCTTTACAATAATTCAATTGTCACCTCTACTTTTGCCTCTCCTTTTCCAATGAACTAATTTGACTCCACTTACTCAAATTATTATAATTTCCTATTTCTGCCCAGTTATGTGAAATGTCCACACTGGGCAAAAATACACAGACAAAATTATGCTGAGGAAAAGGGAGATAGGGCACAGAATTACTTTTTGAAATTTTTTTTTTTTTAGTTGCAGTTTTTGGCCAGGGCTGGGTTTGAACCCACCAATTCTGGTATATGGGGCCGGTGGCCTACCCACTAAGCCACAGGCACTGCCCCAGGATTTCTTTATGAATGGATGAAAACGTTCCAGTATTAGATTTTTGTGATGGTTGCACAATTATCTGAATGAACTTAAAAACCTATTAATTTTACCCTCTAAAATGGTGAATTATACATCAATAAAGCTGTTCAAATAAAATCCAAGGTACACAGAAAAAATGAAACAAACAGTCTGAGATTTCACACGACTCGCAGGTTGACCGAGTAGCCCATCACAGACTCAAGAATGGTAGCAAATAAAAAAGAATGAAATCCGGTCATTTGCAACAACAGGAATAGGACTAGAAAACATTATGTGAAGTGAAAAAAAGCCAAATACAGAAGGACAAAACTCACACATTGTCACTCATATATGGAAGCTAAACATTAAGAACAATTAATCTCGTGGAGACAGAGAGGAGGAGGAGGGTTACCAGAGACTGAGAAGAATCTGGGGAGAGGGGATAAAGTGAGATGGTCAATAGGTGCAAAAACATAGCTAGATAGTTAAATAGACTGAATAATATTTGATAGCAAGACAACGTGACTATAGTCAATAATAAGTTAGGGTATATATTAAAATAGTTATTAAAAAAATGGAGCTGGAATGATCCTAACATGGAGGAAATGAAAAATGCTCAAGGTGATAGATACCCCAATTACCCTAATTTGACTAATACACATTATATTCCTGTATCAAAACATCAACATGTACCCTGTAAATATATACATGGTACCCTGCTATGTATCCATAGTAATTAAAAATAGAAACAATTAAAAAAGGATGGTGGCGAAAGATACAAGATTCTTTGGTCAGAGGAGACTTTATTACTTATAGCACAGCAAACAGCATAAGCATCATCATATCTGTCTCAATTTCTCTTGCCCCTGAGTTCCATGGAATGACACAAATGGGCCTAAATGGATACCTGAAAATGGTGGTTTATAGTATATGAAATAGAATTCTAAGCTTTTCTGATAGTCTCTAAACCCTCCTGCTTCACTCTTTGCTCCAGAGAAAGAAGTTTTCTCTATCTCCCAAGGCTGTAAGCAAACCTGCCCATTGCACTGGAGTAAGACACTATCTCTAGTTTCCAAGACTATTTGCTAAAACAACACACCTGAAAAGATAGTCCAAAACAAAGGGCCATTGGTGCCTCATTTCTGAAACATGGAGAAACACGAACGACTCATGGAACATGGTTCCCAAATACATATATATCTCAAGAATTCTCCAAGTCAAGAGAGAAATGTAAATCTGAGTCTGAAGGGAAATCCAGCACACCAGTCCAATGGAGTTTTATGTTTTCATTAAACTGGTAGATAAGGCAGGTGGACAGTTGAGTAAGAGGTATGGGGAAGGGTGAAGAAGAGAGAAGAGAAACCAATATACAGAGAATTGAGAAGATAACATGAAATGGTTCGTCAAGTTGGCTGTTATTCTTTACCACGTCTGCTCTATTCTTTGTGAACCTTCGGGGAAGCCACCAGGGTATTGTTCCCGAGAACTCCTGTACAGTGGTAGAACTAGTTATTCAGACTACAGTCATAGCCCTTCTAGTTTTAAAATATGACTCTACTCCTATCCTTCCATTCATCACAAACTTCAAACTTATTAACCCTTGCATTTTTGCATTTTTCTCTTATTAAAGGGGATCTTCCTAAAATAAAAGCAGTCTCTATCATAAACTCACCACTCACTGATGAATGGAGGAAATTTATATTTAGTGTCAAATTTGTTTTTTCCAGAAGTTGCGATATCTTCTGATCTTTCACACTGATAGCCTGTCTGGGAATATAGCCAATATTCAACTAGCAAATAATTACAAAAACAGAACTAAATTGATTACAGTCTAGGCACTCTACATTCTTTGACTGTAATCAAGGTAGCCTATCTTTGGCCAGTCAACTAGTTACCTTGTTGAGAAAAAAAAGAATACTGAGGACAAATGAAGTAAAGTATTAGAGGAAGAGGTAGAATATAAATAATTTACTTTTTTAATTTTAATTTAAAAAATGATGAGTGTTTTTGGCATTTCTAAGGGTAGAATATTTTAAGGTTAATCTCTCTGCCGCAATCATTCCTACTTTTCTCCTCCATCTGTAATGCAGGATCGCACCATTTTGTTGCAGGCTGATTCCTTTTAATCTAATGGATTTACCCCATGTGTATTACAGCCTAAAATCTGTTTTATAAAAATCTATCTAATGATTGAATTAACTCATGATAGACGAAATATATCCATTTTTAAGTGGGTGACTTAATTTCATCTTCACTAGGGGAAAAAATATTTTGTGTACAACAAAATTGAAAGTCTGAAAAATTGGCCAAAACCAGTGAAACTAGAAATGAACGTAGCCAACAAGAACATGTTCTCTAATTTCATTCGATTTTAATTCTGTGCATTCTCTGATGATAATTTGGATCTCTTTCACGACATTGACCATAGAGAAAACATTCTTCACTTCTATGAACCAAAAAGCTAAAGAATTTTCTTTGTGTTGTTTTTATATTAGATAATCCATTCCCCCTGAATATATGTTAAAAATGAAAGCACAATAAACAAAATCATGTGAAATATGATTTTCATTGAATGGGTGGGTAATCACCCCAACTACCTTCTCATACACTCAGTCAGTAGAATTCAAAATTATAATCCCAGGCTCCCTTACAGTTATGAATCTGAATGTGATCAAGGTTCTCCCAAGTAGACTCACATTGATGAGACTGTAATTCAAATTAACAAGGGAATCAAGGCAGAGTAGGATGTGTCTCTTTTGTGAGCACAGAATTTAGTGAGTTTTAGGTTTTGGAATTAGTTGTAGTTCCCTAATTCAGCAAGAAACCTCCAAGGTCACCATCTTCTTGCGGAAGGAAAGGAATTAGCACGGCAAAGCTCTGAAGCGGGCAGGTACAATGGAAGCTCCTGCTTCTAAACTTACTGAACCTCAAAGAAGCTATGACAACTGTGGTGGCTGAATCCTGTGATACGGTTTGGAAATCAATCCATATGTGATATGGTTTGTGCAATCATCACAGCTGCACTTCTGGGTTTTTCTCCAACACTGGGTAAGGTCACAGGTAGCCATAACGATACCTGAGGTAAAAGAAAGCATTTAAAAAAATCAATTATAATTACAGACATTTCATAATGTATAGAAATTTAAGAAATATTAAGTTGAATTGCATCAAACTGAAAAGTTTCTGCACAGAAAAAGAACAATCAACAGAATGAAAAGGCAACCCATGGAATGGGACAAACTATTTGCAAACCTCTGCAGGTATCTGATAAGAGGCAAATATCCAAAATATGCAATTCATACAACTTGATAGCAAAAACACTAACCCCCATTAAAAAATAGGAAAAGGACTTAAATGGACAGTTGTCCAAAGAAGACATACAAATGGCCAATCGGGTATATTATAATCTGCTCAGCATCACTAATCACCAGGGAAATGTGAGTTAAAACCACAATAAGATACGACCTCCCACCTGGTAGGATGGCCCTTATCAAAAAGTCAAAAGATAATGAGTATTGGTGAGGATGTGGAGAAAAGGGAACCCTTAAACACCATGGGGAGCAATGTAAATCAGCACAGGCATTATGGAAAACGGTATGGAAGTTCCTCGAAAAACCAAAAATAGGACTACTATGTCGTCCAGCAATCCCACTACTGAGTATGTGTCTGACAGAAATGAAATCACAGTCATGAAGGCATCTGCCGGATCTGTACTTGCACATTCAATGCATCATTGTTCACAAGAGCCAAGACCTGGGAGCACCCACAGTGTCCATAGGAAATGAATGGACAAAGAAGATGTGGTATATATTTACAATGCAGTAGCATTTGGCCTTAAAAAAAAAGGAAGGAAATCCTACAATTGCGACAAAATGGATAAATCTGAAGGGCATTAAGCTAGATGAAAAAAGACACAGAAAGACGAATACTGCATGATCTCACTTTATATGTAGAATCTATAAAAGTCCAACTTAGAGAAACAGGTAACGGAAAAGTGCTTAACAGAAGTTGGGGGTGGGGAAATAGAGCCATGTTGGTCCAAGGGAACCCATGTACAGCATAGTGACTAGTAAGTAATACTATGTTTTCTATTTGAAATTTGCTAAGACAGTAGATCTTCTTAAGTATTTTCACCAAAATACTGTTTTAACAAAAACAGTTAAATGATGGAAAGAGGTGGATATATTAACTGGCTTGACTGTAGTAATCGTTTCACATGATGTAGAACCTACAGCAACACACCACCCTGCATCCCTTAAATCTATAAAGCAAATAAATAAATGACATACAAGGACACAGATATGATCAGAAATATACTATAAGGAAAAACATTTGAACAAGGGTATTTGTATTGTACTAAATATAAATCATTCTCAAATTAATATTTAAAAATGAAACTAAAACTTCTGTAAAGATCATGGTCTGTGGGTCTACTATATGTTAAAAAACACCTTTTCCTTCATCTATTATAAACACTTTTCAACATCAAAAGTAATAAAGAGACAATTTTCACACATAGTGTCATCCAATAAAAACATCATTATTCAAAATTTAGAATACTTCTTTCTAGTGGAGTCTTTCCTCAAAAGTCTCTATTTTACATACTTATGATTATATGGCAGAAACTGTTTTGTCAACCACCTTTTCTTATGAGACAGTAAGAGTTTTTCATATTATTTAAACTCTTCAAACAAATCACATTTAATTGCTGCAGAGTACTTGATAAGTGGGAACGCTTCTTTCCACTTACAGTATTTTATCCCGTAAGTGGAGCGATTTTCTAAAACACTCTTGTCACTGTGAACCACCTCGCACTTTCCCCACGGAGATGGAACCGATTACTTCCCAGGCTCACTCCCTCCTTCACTGTGTCTTCATTCCCGTCAGTCGACAAATATGTTTTGAGAACCTGTAACACATCAAGCACTGTGTCAAAGCTGAGGGGAGAGCCAGGAAGAAAACAGAAAAACATCTTCACTTCATGTTGCTGGCCTTGGAGGTGTGTTTGGAAGCAGTGAGAGGAAAACAGACAAAAGAGATGAGTAAGATACGGTCGCGCAGAGGATGTTAAGTGCTAAAGGGAAAAACCAAGCAGGTTAGAGGGCCAGGGAATCTCAGGAGCTGCAGGCTCACAGAGGGCAGGTGTATTAAGTTTGGGGGCTGCTGTAACAGAGTACCATGAAGTATTAGCTCAGAACAACAGAAATGCCTTGTGTGCTAGTTCTGTCGGCCAAGGTCGGCTACGAAGGTGTTAGCAGGGCCCTGCTTCCTATAAAATCTGTAAGAGAATCCTCCCCTGCCCATGTCCCTCTCTGGCTTCTGGGGTTTGCTAGCAGCCCTGGGCATTCCTTGGCTTCCGGCAGCACGACTCCGATTTAGCTCCATCTCCACACGGCATTCCCTCTCTGGGTCTCTGTGTCATCTTACAGAAATATCAGTCACCTGGGATGAGGGCCCCGCCCTGCTCCAGTATCACTTTATGGGAACAAGTATCTGCAGCGACCCTTTTTACAAATAAGGTCACATGCTGAGCTGTTGGGGATTCGGACCTCAACCTATCTTTTCTGAGGAGAACACAAGCTAGCCGGCAGCAGCAGCCAGGAGTTGTCTCATTTAAGAAAAACTAACGGAGAAGGAGCCGCGAACATGTCTCTGTAAAATCGAAGACGCCCAAGTCCTGAAGCTCAAGCATTCCTGGTAGTGCAGAAAGCAGAAGGGGGGCAAGAAGGACTGGAGCAGACTGAGAAAGGGAGACTAGAAGGATATTGGGCCCGAAATCCAACAGGGATGCCCATGATCTGCCTTGTAATATACGAAATGTCGTTTTTACCTCAAAACAGATAAAAAGTCCTTGGGCAATTTCCACAGATAAGGAGCACGATCTGACTCAGTTTCTAACAGAATCCCATGTTGGGAAAGGATTGCTAAGGCCAAGGAGGCCAGGAAGGAAGCCAGTGAGGGCGCAGTGGCAGTATTCCCAGGTGAGAGAGGACTGGGCAGGAGGCAGGGTTCCAGCAGTGAGTCGGCCAGGAGGGGTGGGATCCCGCAGGTACACTGAGAGTGGAGTGCAGACGAGAAGAGGGAGGGGAGCCGGTGATGCTGAAGACGCGCCTGCCGGAGGAGAGGAGAGGAGAGGAGAGGAGAGGAGAGGGAGGCTTACCCGGGCGGAGAAAGGGAGGATCCGCCTCTGTCGGGGGGAGCACAGCTGGTGGGTGACCGCCACTCCCCACGTCCTCCCGTGGATAGAGGCGATCTATCAAGATGCAGAAGGCAGGTCTTGGCCCCTTTCTCTTCTCTTTTGATTTTCCTGTCTTACTCTGCTCAGGCTGCTACCCCCAAATATCATAGACTAGACGGATTGAACAACAGATTCTTTCTCTCAGTGCTGGAGACCGGGAAACTAAAGCCCAAGATGCTGGGGAGGCGGCTTTAGTTCTGGGGCCCTTTCTCCTGTGGGCCTTGCACTGTGTGTGAGGGAGGGCCGCTGGGTGTCCCTTTCTAGAAAGACACCAGTCCTGTGGGATCAGGGCCCCACCCGTAGGACTTTATTTAGTCTGAATTATTTCCTTAGAGGCTTCATGTCCAATTACCGCCACAATTGGGGTTGAGGCTTCAATATTTGAATTGTGGGGCCAGTAACAAGCAATCCACAATAGCTCTCAATTCAGATTGCTGGGAAATAATGGCCTGAATCAGTAGATCTGCACTTCAGGCTCAATCTTCCACCAGGAGCAAGACAGTGCCCAAGGCTAGCCAGTCACGCAAACCCAAACTAAATTTTATCAATTATAATGGTGATATTTCTTTTTAATTTATACTAAAATTTTAGTTTTGATATATTCCATTGAGTAGGCATACCAGGTTAGTTAATTATCTCTTTGTTATTAAAAATTGGGAGCTTTTTACATCTTTCTTTCTTTGTTTATTTTTATTTTTATTTTTATTTTTTGCAGTTTTTGGCCGGGGGCTGGGTTTGAACCCACCACCTCTGGCATATGGGACCGGCGCCCTACTCCTTTGAGCCACAGGCACTGCCCTATGTCTTCATTTATTAACCGAAAATGTTTTATAACTTTCCTCACATATTCCTACGTATTTCCTACTAAATTGTATTCTTTGCACATGTGTTTTATGGTGCTATTATGGATGAAATATTTTTTCCTTGTTTTCTAAACAGTTTTCCTTGTTTTCTAAACAGTTGAAGCTTTTTAGTAAGAAACTATTATTTATTATATTTGACTTAAATACTAATATCAAATTAGTCATGTATTTTTCTTCATTTAAATAACTTTTATTTTATAAGTATATGTTAATATAGTCTATACAACAAATGATGATCTTTTTCTCATTTCCAGAAATTGTAACTTCCAATTCTATGTCAAGTCAAATTGCATTTTATAAAAATCATCTTTAAAAGGTGAAAAAGAGTGGTATTGTTGTCATCATTATACGTGTCTAATTTCATAGAGAATGTCTTTAAATTTGTACTGTTAAACAAGATGTTAGATTTTGGAGCAAATACTTTTTATGACATTAGTATAGAGTGCTATTCCTGGGTTTATTTTTTCAGAGGATGATTGGAATTTTTAAAGTGGAAACTGTTTGAATATTATCAATGCTTTTTCAGAATCTCTTGAAGAGACTGGTTTTACTCTATTTTATCTATTGATAGAATCCATCTGTCTTAGTCCATTTTGTGCTGCTCTAACAAAATGCCATAAACCAGGGGCTTATAAATAACAGAAATTTATTTCCCACAGTTCTGGAAGCTGAGACATCCAAGATCAAGACCCTGACAGACTCAGTGTCTGGTGAGGGCCCAGCTCCTGGTTCACAGATGGTGTCTTCAAGCTTCATCCTTACATGACAGAAAAGGCCAGCTAGATGTCTGGGTCTCGTTCATAGGGACACTATTCCTAATTATGAAGGACCTAATCACCTAGGACCTAATCATCTCCTAGAGGCCCTACCTACTAACACCTTCCCTGAAGGGTTAGAATTTCAACATAGAAATTTTGGGGAAAGAAACATTCAGACTATAACATGTAATTTCAATACATGCCTTAACATTACACCATCTTTGCATTTCTGGGATTCACAAAGAGCACATATGATAATGGGTTAGCAAAGTATAAAGCTCACATAATCAAACTCATATTAACAGCCATTTCCACATTCTGGCACATCTGTATTTTGAAAAACATGATGATGAGTATCTTTAATTGTTTTGTTCATGAGAACTAACTATTTCACATATTGAGAATAACACAAGCTTTTTTTTTTTTTTTTAAACAGAATCTCACTCTGGCACCCTGATAGAGTGCTGTGGCATCACAGTTCACAGCAACCTCAAGCTCTTGGGCTTACGCATCGTCTTGCTTCAGTTTTTCCATTTTTAGTAGTCGTGGGGGTATCCGTCTTGCTCAGGCTAGTCTCAAAACTCCTGAGCTCAAGCAACACCCTCACCTCAGCCTCCCAGAGTGCTAGGATTATAGGCATGAGCCACTGCTCCTGGCCTGTAAAAAAGTATTTTAATATACTGTGCAATTACATTAGAAAGACCCATCAGAAAAAGAACATTATATGCTTTTACCATTATTTCTCTATATAGTTTTTGACAAACATTTAAGTGTGTCTATTTGCCACAATAAAGGAAATCAAATTATTGGATAAAATGAGTAAAAAAGTAATGTGAATGAAATAACTGAATTACTGAGTTCTTCATTTTCCAAAGCTGTTAGAATACTTGCATATCAAAATGTATGTGAATGTCTTTTTAAGAATGAGTTTTTTTATTTCAGCATTCTCTAAAATGTGCCAAGGTAAAATTGGTCCAAATTGCAGTTACATTGACTAATCCCTTTAAACTTTTTCATCTGTATTAAGATAGCTAAATATAATTCCTAGTAGTAATATTGAGCAAAAAGCAATTGACATCCTCGTGTCTTCTGTTTCATGAGAAATTTGGGATATGACTTCTCAGGAAATGATTATCACTTTGATTATGTAATCAGTCTGTATATAACTATTCAAAAACTAGAGTTTAATAACTCTGGTGAAAGGGGATATAAAACTGTGTACCTTTCAGAAAACTCCAAATATACTTACATCTGTATTTCAAAAGCTATATAAAATGGCAATTGTCTCCAATTCTGAAGTGAGGAAGTATTCCGAAAAGTTGAAAGACTAGGACAATGAACACAGACTCTTCATTAAACCGTGAACATTTTGCACATTTCCATACCTCTTCTTTGTTCGTGATGAACTATTTGACAGAAAGTAGCAGACACTGTTCTCATACGTATGTTCTATTCAGCATGCAGGTTCTAAAAATAAGGGAGTCACCTACAACGTAAAGTCACTATGAAGGCAGTGCTCTCCAAAATACAATATACATTTCGATTTTCCCTCACAAGAAGTGTCTTATAATCCCTTTTTATTCTTCTTATTCTATCCTGTCTTTTACCCATTCTTCGCCTTTGGTATTCTGTTGACTTTCTTTTAAGTTAGAATGGTGCCATCTTTGTTTATATTTTGAGTTTTTTGTTTTGATTTATTTTGTTTGTGCTTTGACCAAGCCACCTGTATAATCTGTCTACATTCTAGATTTGTCTGCCTATATTTTTATGATTAAACTCAGCTTAAACATTTGGACACAAAACGATACATGAGGGAGGTTATATGCTTCTTACTGTACCACATTAAGAAGGCTTTTGATCAGTGATAATGCTGAAATTATTTGTTTAAGGCTATGACCTTGAACAAAATTATAATTGTTTTCTTTGTATTTAGTAAGTTATATATTTGATGCTACTTCAGCATTTTACCACTATCCCATTCCTTAAAATGTTTTTACCCCATGATTTTAATATCCATTGGTCATCTTTTCCTGAATCAATTATTATATACATTGTCTATTTTAATAAAATAAAAATACTTCAGCATCCAAGAACAACCCATGCACTATATTGATAGCTGTCTTCTTTATAGATCGTCATGGTGCATTATAATAATTAATAACATGGAAAATCCATACATTAATAACATCAAGATTATTAACAAAACCCAGACATTTTGACATATTTTGTTAGGTTTTTTTTTTATTTCAAAATATTGTAAAAGTCCTTCTGAATTTCTTGGAACCGAGTGAGCTTTGTATAAATGCCTATAACATGCTAATAATAATTTTTCTCAAACCATAACAAAGAAAAGTAACCCTCGTGGTGTACCTTTTGTCTTTCAAAGTGCGTGTGTTACCTTGGAGAAAGCGTCTCCCCTTTCTGTTTGAGCGCCCTCACCCAGTGCATCACTGTTTACATAACCATTTAATTAAACCAATTACCACAAAGTGATCCCAATTTCTTCATTACAGGCCTTTCTTTTACTTAGTGGTGCTCAGAATTTACATCCACTTGACAATTAAAGCTCCAAAACAGTTACGAAAGCCTTTTATATCTGGTTTTCATTAGTTCATATTAAACGATTCATTGGCTTGATTCCCACTTCAGTGAGCCCTCTCATAAAATTTGGTGAGACATCAGGGTGATATAGCACGTGAAAGGAAATGAATTAATACATCAGCAAAAACACTGCCAAGCCGACGGTTTGACCACATTTTATTATGTAGTGGATATACTTGTCAGTCATAGGAGAGTTATATCCAAATGAGGATACTTGAGAACTCTAAGCAGTTTTAAGACTGCAGGGATGAAATGCAGCCCGGGATCTGCCTCCATCACTGAGCAGGTGTGTAGTCAGCAAGTCTCTCTGGAGAGGCATTATGCAGTGGGCAGTTTCCCAGCAGTTTAGGAGTTCCCATTAATGCCCTTGCAATTAAGGTTTTTATAGTATTTTACCATTTGAAGCCATAATTTCAGATGGGTACCTAGGTTGTGGGTATGAGAAAGGGAGATTTATCTTAACTTACAGAAAATGCTGGGTGCAAACTCAGCTTTATTGTGGAGTAAGGCTATGTGCATAGCACATACGTGTGTGTATTTGTGTGTATTCCAGAAATGTATGCCTTTTTATATCCGAAACCATAAATATGAATGATTTAAAAATCCAGTAGTTCTAAAGGATAAGTTTTCCTAAGTTTTATTCATGGGAACTTGGAGAATGTACAAAAAAATGGTATTTATTTTTAAAAAAAGAATTTAAAGATGACAGAATGTCTCGATGATCTTCTAAATCCAAGTAAATCATATCATACAAATAGAGACAATTATAAAGATGATTTAAATGTTCTTTTTTTTTTTTTTCTGGGCATTGGCTGTGTCCAGGAATATGTCTGGGAAAGTGGAAAACGGTAAGAACAGAGAAACCTGGGTCCAAGAAACCGCCCTCTAAAATGCAGCAGCTATGTTGATTACCTCTGAAACAAACAAACAAAGAAAAACGTATGCAGCTTTAGGATGACTAGGTCTTCAAGTTGTTAAAAATAAACCCAGGCAAAATTTACATGCCCTGGAAGACAGATTTTTTTTTTTAATAAACTACAAAACGTTGAGACCAGTTATTAGAATATAGATAGCAGGGGGTGTCTATTAACTCACCAAAGGTAAATTGCTTTCACATTTTCCAATCTAGAACACAACAGTGCTTTTTATGTCTAGAAATTGAATTTGGCATAACAGCAAAAGTAAGAGATATAACTTGATTTTACACTGATATGAAGGAATAGCTCCCTTCCTCTGACCATATACATAGGAATGTGTGGTCAGAAGCACCTAATATTCAAACCAGCCCTTTCATTCATGAATGGCAAAAATCTTTAAGCCTGTTTAACAACTCTAGAACAAAACATTTTTTAGGGAAAACATTTGTGTATTTTTCATCTCCTTATCCCCAAGCTGATAAATGGAGGGGTGATCAATAGTTATTTGCTGAATGACTATTTGTTGTTCTTTCTCTAGTGACAGATACTTCTCTTGTTGCTTAAACATTGAGCTAACGTGTTCCTCAGACTTTTCTAGATTCTCTTCTCTCTGATCTGTCTTCATTAACGCTCCCTTCAATGCCATGGCTTCCTACAATTTCCTTTTAGTCATGAGTCTAAAAGATGCATCTCCAACCTAAAGTACTACCACAATTTTTAATTTCTTGTTAGTTTCTTGAAAGCTGTGTCCCTGTCTCGGTATTTAAAATTTGATATAATCAGGCCAGGCATGGTGGCTCACACCTATAATTCTAGCACTCTGGGTGGTCAAGACTGATGGATCTCTTGAGCTCAGGAATTCGAGAGCAGGCTGAGCAAGAGTGAGACCCCATCTCTACTAAAAATAGAAAAACTTCCCAGGAATCATGCCGGAATCTGGGTTCCAGCTACTTGGAGGCTAAAGTAGGAGGATGGATTGAGCACAAAAGTTTGAGGTTGGTGTGACCTATGAGGCCACAGTGCTCAACCCAGGGCAACAGAGTCAGACTGTTTAAATAAATAAGTAAATAAATAAATAAATAAAATTTGATAGAACCATAAAGAGCCCTGGACATGGGATCAGAAAGTTTGGCACCAAGGCCTAGCTTTGCTAGCTATAAACTGCACTGAAGCTAAAGTACATTATTTGAATCTCTGAACTTTTACTTCTTCGTTTGTAAAATGGAGAAAAAAATAATTCCCTAAATTTATGATAATAACATTAAATCCGAATAAAAAGCTTTTTGTATACCCCAGAGCATTGTACAAATGTCAGGGTATTATCATTGTCATTATCATTTCTCAGGCCAAGCCTGTGCCTATTTCCCTATTGGTTTAAGATCAGGCTCCTTACTTGAGTTCCTATTTCGTGGAGGAATTATGGTCTCTAATTCTTTTAATTAGAGTCCTCTAATTCATGTTCTGCCCCTGGCATCTCTCTATTGCAGACTGGGGCAGACTACTTTTCCTAAAGCAGAATTCAAATTGTGTAAGTCCTTTATGCAAAATGCTCCCATGCCTCCCCTTTATCTATCCAATGGCCAAATTTTTATGCCTTACATTGAAGACCACGAGCTGCTGTTTGTTATATTATTTATTTGATGCCTCTTCTCATTCATTATCAAATTTTGTTTCACATATGAGTCAGCAAGCTTTTCCTTCTTCATAAATTGTTTCTGTCACCTTGAACACAATTTTTTCTCAAGGAATTCAAATCCCATCTTTCAAAGCCTAATATACGTAGTGTGTTAGTTATGCTGCCCTGAGAAACACACGTGTCAAGGTAGGATTAGATACACAAGAGATTTGTTTTGTTGTTGTTTGAGACAGAGTCTTACTCACTCTGTCCCCCTGGGTTGAGTGCTATGGCATCATCCTAGCTCACAGCAACCCCAAATTCTTGGGCTCAAGCCATCCCCTTACCTTAGCTTCCCGAGGAGCTGGGTCTACAGGTGCCCATCACAACACCTGGGTAGTTTTTCTAGTTTTAATAGAGATGGGGTCTCATTCTTGCTTTGGCTGGTCTCAAACTCCTGAGCTCAAGCAATTCACCTTCAGCTTCTCCGAGTACTATGATTACAGGCATAAGCCACTTCACCTAGCAAAGTAGAGATTTTTTTTTTTTTCAGAAAGCCTGTGAAATCTAAGGATGACAGATAAAGTAGCAAGGACATACAAGTCTGAAAGGAGGATCAGGTGTGAAACGTGTGATATTTGAGCAGTGTTTCGTGAAAGTTTGAGCCAGGCCAGTAAGAAATCCTCAATCCCAAACTCCTATTAAAGGAGCTGCATATCTCAAAGAAATGGGACAAAATTAGTGACCCCCATTGCTATAATCTGAATATTAATTAGTGCCTTCCCCCAAATTCAGATATGGAAATCCTAACCCTCAAGTTGATGGTATTAGGATTAGAATCTTTGGGAGATGATTAGATAATTCTACCTCATGAATGAGATTAGAGCCCTTAGAAAAGAGTCTGTGAAAGACTCCTCACCACTTTTGTTATAGAAGACACAGCTAAAAGGCATGGTCTGCAAACCAGAAAGTGGCCCCTTGCCAAACATACAATCCTCTGGTAACTTTGTTGTGAAATTATCAGCTTCCAGAACTGTGAGAAAGGTCTCCTATTTATAAATTATAGTATTCTGTTATAGCAGCTTGCAGAGAATAAGACCCAAGCTCAGTCATTGGTTGGTTAGAGCCAAAGGGAAGGGTGGCCTAAGCTCCCAAACAGCCATAGATCTCTAGAAGCTTAGTTGCTAGAACTCTTGTTCAACTATTTTCCCCTGAACATAAATCTGAGTTATATATTTTTATGGCCACCATCCATGGCAACCTTCATGATGTTTTCATTTCTCTTATCTACTTAACCATCCCAATATGTTACATATGTTACTCTTTTCTTAAAATTTCAGATTAATATGAGGATAAAAATGCTTAGGTTACATTGTTTGCATTTGTTAAGTAAATTTCAAGTTGTAGCTGAGCCCTTCACCCAGGGGGTGTGCAGTATACCCTTACACTGTGCACATTAGGTGAGAGCTTCTGAATCCTCCACCCTACTCCTTTCTCTTTCCTTCCTCTGCACTTGAATTTGTGTTTTTCTGTCATGTGGGCATGCAGTTGTTTGTCTATTAATTTAAAATTAGCATTGCATACATTGGATACTTGCTTTTCCATTCTTGTGCTACTTTAGTAAGAAGAATGTTCTTCAACTCCATCCAGGTTAATACAAAAGATATAAGCATCTTTTTATGACTAAATCCTATTCCATAACCACAGCATGTTAAACCATTCATGAATTGATGACCACTTGGGTTGATCCCAGGTCTTGGCAATTGTGAATTGAGCTGTGATGAACATTCTAGTGAAAATGTCCCTATGATAAAATGGTTTATTTTTCTTCTGGGTAGACACCTAGTAATGAGATTGTGGGATCAAACAGAAGGTCAACTTTTAATTCCTTGAGGATTCTCCATACTTCTTTACATAAAGGTTGTATTAGTCTGCGGTCCCACCAGCAGTGTAGAAGTGTTCCCTTCTCTCCACATCCATGCCAGCATCTGCACCTTTGGGACATTGTGTTGTGGGCTCTTCTAACTGGGGTTAAGTGATATCTCAGGGTAGTTTTGATTTGCATTTCCCAGATGATTAGAGACAATGAGTATTTTTTCATGTATTTGCAAGAGACATGAACAGAACCTTTTCTGAAGAAGACAGATGAATGGCCAAAAACAGATTATAAGCTCTTTCGGAGAAAAACCATTTATTTTTTATTTTTGTTTTTTCTATAGTATAGATTGCTTTTGAAAGACATCTTTGGGTAGGTAGCAATAAGGAAGATAACCTGAAGAACTAAAATCTAGCTGCAAAGAAAAACGGGAAAGACCATGTTTGGGTTGTCTATTGATTTGTAGGAAACTACCCTGAATTTAATGGGTTGAAATAGCATAAACTGTTTATTAGTCATGATTCTGTAGGTTGGTAAATTGATCATGAAACTCCCTTTCTCTGTATGAAATTACATAGGCCCCTGAGTAAAGTTTTTTTTATCAGAATTTGATTCCTGAATTTCAAGGATGTGATAAAGGATAAAAGAATTAGAAATAAAGAGATAAGATTATGAAAAAGTTTTAATGTAAGAGGATAGACTATATTATCTTGAAATCCACTACTTTGAAAGTTATACATAATACTTATATAATCGATTTTACATGACAGTGACACAAATCTCAGCCAGAAGGGCTTAAGCAAACATTTTTAATTTGGGAGATGTCCAGAGTAGACATAGAGTTCTGCCAAATATCCATAACACATACACAGAGTTTGTTTCTTGATAATCTCATAATACAGCAATACTATGCCACACAATCCTCACAGAGACTTAATTGCATTAAAATTGTGGGGAATAAGAAACATATTCAGAAATCCACAATGAAATGAAAAACAGAGAGAGATAGTAACATGAACAATTTAAGGGTTGTAGTCCTTTGACGCAGCTCATTTCTATGAGTGCACAGCCAAATATGTAATTATATAATTAACCAACTAGAGTAGGAAAATATATCAAGATAAATTTTTAGTAAATTATCTTACTGCTAAAATCAGTGAAGTTGAAACTGTAGAGCAATTGCCCCAGAGGGATTCACTGTACCCTTAGGTGTCTGGATTAGTAATGAAGAGCCCTTGGCTAGTTTCTAAATTTAGAAACATAAGATATATAAGCTGAAGAAATTAAGCAAATCACCAAGATATTTTGCTTTGCCTGGAGTTACATCAAGCCATTATAATAGCCTTAGTTTTTATTTAATAATCAGAAGCTCAGTTAGGGATTTGCTTCTATCTTTGATTACTATGAAATGGGAAAGTATTTTTAGCTCCAAGAGGAGAACTATGTCCTAAAGACCTAGAATAGTCCTTGATTTATGGTAAGCAATCAACAGTATTTACTTAATAAATAAATTATTTTAATTTTGTGACTTTGGCTGGTGCGATGGCTCAGACCTGTAATCCTAGCACTCTGGGAGGACTGGGGGAAAGAGGGAGGATGGGGAAAGCTTGAGCTCAGGAGTTCAAGACCAGTCTAAGCAAGAGCACGATTACCTTCTCTACTGTAAATAGCAAAAATCAACTGGATGTGATGGCAGGTGCCTGTAGTCCTAGCTACTCTGGGAGGTTGAGGCAGAAGTATCACATGAACCCAGGAGTTTCAGGTTACTGTGAGCAAGACTGATGTTATGGCACTATAGCTCAGGCAACACATTGAGACTCTGTCTCAAAAAAAAAAAAAAAATCCAGTGACTTTGTAGAGAAGATATTTTTGACAATATGATTCATGGGGAAAAAAATGAAAGCAAAATCTCTGTTGCTGAGACGATAAGGAGTCGTATCTGTTTTAGGTACTAAATTCCCCACCCAATATTACTAAGGATGTGACTAAATATGGGCAAAGGTAAAATTAAATGGCATTCCTCAACAGTTCTAAAAGATGACAGTCCCTATATAATCACAAATCAATGAACCAATGACTTTATGCTACAGTGATTGACTCTAAATGTTTATGTGGTTATTACTGGATACAAACAAGTATACATGTTTGTATGAAATTATGTTCTACATGAAATGATTGTAGATGATCATTCCATGTATCAATGTTGTGGAACTTGAGGCAGAAAGCTTCCCATACTGCAACTTCTGTATTAACTGTGCCTTAACTTTGATTGTATCTGCTCCATTTTTGCTACATGGAACCACACCACCCATGCATCTACCCACCAGGTGAGTTGACTGTTGAAGAAGATATTTTAAATGTGAGAATGTTTATTTCTTTTTTCTCAAGGACACCACGTTTCTTAAGATAATCCCTTGTATTTTTAAAATACCCATTTCTAAAACATTCGTAATGCTTTTGAAGCAACTTCTCATAATATCCTGGGGAGAAAGGTTGCAAACCTCTGTCATGTAACCATACAAACTAGCTTGATGACTTGTTCATAAAGTCACCCATGAAACTGAGTGAAGAATAATGCTTGAAAAAATAAAAATAAGAAAGAAACACAGCTTGTTGGCCACAATTCTACACCACATCTTTTAGTATAGATTTCATTTCCAGATATTTAAAGCATTGAAAATCAACACACCTGTAATTTTTAAAAATAATTTTACTTATTTTACTAATTTACACTAGTGTATTCATTCAAAATGTATTTGCTTGAAGTACTACACCAGACCCTCGTAATAAAAGAATAAAAATCAATAGTCAATAAAATTTATTGTATAACAAAAAGGTACTTTAGTGAACTCATAAATTGGCATTCTGAGATGATCTGTATGTGTGTGTGTGTGTGTGTGTGTAAACTTAGTATACAAATGTAATTTAACCAAAATATTTCTTCTGATATCTAATATGATTACAAAAGATTTGATATTTATCCTATATTTACATGAGAGTCTGCAACAGCTCTGTCAGCAACATCATAATATATGCCTATATATTTAGGAACTATAATTATATATTTTACCATATATTTTACTCATATGTAAAATACATTACAAAAGATGTATAATAATATATTGGTCTAAGTCTTAAATAGCTGTACATATATTACTCCTTTTATAACTGTATGTTCAGTTTTTCAAGATATATAGAATCATTAAAATAACTAAGCACTTAGTGGATATATCCTTGAAAGACCTTAAACATCTTTGCAAAAACCAGTGTGAAACGTTCGTAGGATCAGGAATAAACTCTTATAAACAAATCATTTCAGTCAATGTATAATATTAACTGTAGTAGAACATGATTAAATATAATTAGATCCTCTTAACAGCATAAGCCCTGAATAATTCTTCTTGTCATTTATTTCAAATTATTAAAGCATTTGAGAGATTAAATATTGTAATGGATTACTTTCAAGTTTTGAATCTTATTTTTAGTACTAAGACTTTGAATATTATTGGGAAGGAATGCTAACTAAATGAAAATCATTCTTTATCTGGGAAGAAGAGTTATCAAATTAATAAAACAGAGATTTACTATAGAGGGTAATTGTTTTTATGCCAACCAGTATTCTTTACCTTGATTAGCTGCTGCAATACAGCACATCTTTAAATAAATATGTGTACTCAATGGAAAGATAACATTTGTGAGTATTAATATATTAGTAATTTTCTGTTTCCAAATGAATTATTAGAGCCACTAATAGTGTCAATGAAGGTAAATTTGGTTTGAACAAGAGGAGTTCCAGTTCCAGACATTCCAGACATAATGAAATAGACTTATTTTTAGCTTGATTCTTCCACTAAGTGCAAATAATAACACTGGACAAGCAAGGTTGGACAATTAAGTTTGCAAACTCATCCTAGAAAAAAATGCTACATATCATATTGCTAGATATCAATACCATCACCTTTGAAGTACTCCCCTTGGAAAGCTATGCACCCATGCCAGTGCCTCGCCACCCTTCAATGTAATTCTGAAACCCTATTTCTGGAATGGCCATCAGAGCTGCCCTTGTAATACAACAACATAAGAGACTAAAAGGTGGGAAGAAAAAGGTAGATCTTGAGATTTGAGGAAGGAGTTCTTGGGTTATGTTTTTGTTTATAAATCTCAGACTAGGGTTGGAGAAGTTGAAAACCCCAAAAGCCAATGAGCACAGGCTTAAAAATGCCCACCAAAAGAACAAGGAAGAGTGGCCTAGAAGAACAGCTACCTTCCTGAGTCTGCACTATAGGAAAACACATTTTCTTCCCACCTCATCACCAACACCATTTCTTCCTCTTCTTCAACCAACCATGGTATAAGAGACCAAGTGGGGAGCTGCGCTTCCATCCCCATCAGATGTAGTAAGCCGTGGTCTGCTTCTCCTTCTGGGGTGACTAAGTGGGGGACTGGACTTGAAACCCCCACCCAGCTTTAACAGATGACATCACACCACCCCAATCCTGCTAGACTTAGTGAAGGGTCGGTGGAGAACCCGCCTCACTCCGCTGCACTAGCAGGAGGAACTCCATCCTCTCTAAATAGAGCACTGGGGCAGAATGTTGGAGAGGAAAGGAGGGAGTGAGTGAAAGGCATTCTTCAAAACTGTTTGTGAAGTCCTAGGCAGCCTGCTTAGCAGCCCACACTGGGCTGACCAGATTTAACATAGCAAAAGATTTGAGAACTAGCAGGGAAAAAACACAGTTTTCAGATTAGACTTTGAGTATCACATAAACAAATAGGAGCAGAACAACTCTGCACACATCTGAATACAAAATTTTCCCTGGAACCACAAAAGTAGGTCGGAACTTGTATGCTAATCCTAAACAAGATAATTTCCTGATAAAAATAGAAGATGAAAATAGGATCCAGAGTCTGGCAACGTAACACCCAAAATGTCCAGGACATATGTGAAAATCATTTGTCATATAAACAATTACAACTGGAATTAGAAAAGACAATTAGTCGATACTAACCCCAAAATGAATTAGCTATTAAAATTATCTGACAAAGATTTCAATGCAGCCTTCGATGAACAATTATAAACATTCTTACAGTAAGGAGGAAAATAGAAAATTTTAACAAAAAATTATAAGATTTAAATAAAAGAGAACGAAATTTAAATTATAAAATGGAAAAGCACAGAAACCAAAAATAAACATCTCACTGGATACATTCAATAGCATAATAGAGATAAGAGAAGAATCAATAAATTGAAAACAAATCAATAAAGATTACCCAATAGAGATATAATAGTCTGAAAACACAACATGAATATAGCTTCAGGGGTATGTAAGCAATACAAATGATCTAAGACTTGTGTCACTAGAGTCCCAGAAAGAGAAGATAAAAATTGTCCAGCCGAAGAATTATTTGATGAAGTAATGGCTAAAAATTTTCCAACTTTGGCAAGAGAAATAAACCTACATATTCAAGAAGATGAATGAATCCCAAAGAGAATAAACTGGTAGAAATCCATACCAAGACACAACATAAGCAAACTTCTGAAAAGTAAAAACAAAAAGAAATCTTGAAAACAGCTATAGCAATATGACATGTTACCTACAAGGGAACAATGAATCAAATGACAATGCGCTTCTCTTCCAAAACCATGGAGGCCAAAAGGAAGTGGCGAAACATTTTTCAAGTGCTGAAAGGAAAGAATTTCAACCCAAGCAATTCCTTTCAACCAAGAATTTCACAGCAAGTTTCTGGATACCTCAGAAATGAAGGGGGAAATAAAGATATTTTCAGAGGAAGGAAAACTATGGCAATTTGTTACCAGATGATGTACCCTGAATTAATGGCTAATGGAAGGTCTCCAGTTGGAAAGAAAATGGAAAGAGAAGGAAACTTACAATATCAGAAAGGGAGAGAGGACAATAAAATAGAATGAAAAAATAGGAAAAAAAACTGAAATAAATATAAAAGAGTATTCTCATCTTGAATTTTTAAAATGAAAGGTCACTAAGGTCTTCGATCTGCACTTCTCTGTACATAAGCCACCAGTGATATGTAGCACTCAAGCATTTGAAATATGAAAGTTGTCCTATGCTGCATGTCTTATTCAGGAGAAAATGTTGCTAACCAAACATAAGTCTTGTTTGGGGGGAAAAAATACTTTTTGGTAAACATGAAAAATTTTAGGGAAACCTCCAAAAGAATAAAATTTCAATCTATACAGTCTATAGCCTCAAGGCATTGGGGGATAAAAAAGGAGGGAAAAATACAGAAAGCTTTCTCAAACCAAAAGAAGTGAAAAATAAACACACAAATAAAAGAGTAAAAGGAAATTATAAAATAATATGTTAAATATAAATATCAAAGTATGATAATAAACCCACCTGCTAAAGACAGAGCATATCAATAAGGCAAAGGACTAATAAGGCAGAAACACTTAAAATTTCATTTTATTTTCATTTACAAAAAACATAATGTAAGCTATACATGGGAGCCCCATATCTAATTATAAATGTTTTAGTTGCCACACTAGAAAATGAAATGAGTGAAAAATGGACAAATCAACGGCACACCATTTTTACCTTTTAAATTGAAAAAAGTGTGGTCAAGGTCATCAAAAGTGTACTTGCTTAGATAGTACTGATGAAATTGTAAATTATTTCACCCTTTTTAAGAGCAAAATTGTCAAAAACATGTTCATGACCACATGATGTACAATTCTTAAAAACCAGAACCTATATGGATGCCCAACAATAGAAAATACGAAATAATTGATAGTATATATTGCTACATATTATGTAGCCATTAAAGTCTTGTTTTTGGATAATATGTGGTAAGACTGAAAGTGCTTAGAATTTAATAAAAAAATGATTCACACAAGATTATTCAGAAAGATAAAAATTTTATTAAGATACCTAAGTATTCAATTGTCAAAACTAGTATGGAGTAATGCTAAAATAAAAGTATTTTCTTATATTTCTTGTGGAGGGTCAAATGAAGGGTGAGACTATCATGAAGAACGTAAAATATGATTAATGTTGGCTATGGGCTGAATTGTGTCCTTCCCTGCCGAGTTCATATGTTGACCCCCAATGGGAATATATTTGAAGATAGGGCCTATACAGACATAGTTGAAGTTAAATGAGGTCACAAGGATAAAATCCTGTCCCATAGGATTAGTTCTTGTATGAAGAGATAGCAGAGAGCTCACTCATTCACTCTCCACTCACATTTAGAGGAACAACCATGTGAAGACACAGCAAAGAGCAACCATCTGCAAGCCAGGAAGAGAGCCCTATCAAAACCCAACCCTCCTAATCTGGGGCTTCTATCTTGCAGAACTGTGAGAAATAAATTTCTGTCCAATTCATACATGCTATTTTTCTTCTAGAGAAGAGAGTATCCTATTTCATCTCATTACTTGGCATTATGGACTGTAGTATATATTAGCCAGTGTGTGTGTGTGTGTGTGTGTGTGTGTGTGTGTACTTCTTTCATATTTTTCTTTGTCAGTCATTTTAAGTTATTGTTTAATTCCACTTTGGACATGATTTTTATATCAATGCTATATAGGCTCTTTTCTACCTGTTTCTTGAGATTTCCCATTTTATGTTCTCACAATTTTATGAGGGACTCTATCCTTCCTAATTTCCCCAAAGCAACCCTACAACTTTTTCCAGTAATGCAAAATACCTCCCAAAAAAAATCTCCAGAGTCAAAATCCCTTTGACTCTGCACAATGCCCTTTAGGTTTCTCGGAAACTTAGTCAAACCCACAGGATATTTGCTTGTGTTATTTTCTATGATATCCCTAGTGCCCAGTAGGAATAGTAGGTATTTACAAGGCATTTGCTAAATCGATGAGCAAACAAAGGAGGATGCTTCTTCACCCCTGTCTCACTACCTAGGCACTTGAGATGATGGGTTCAGCCTACCAGACTCTGACCATGTCCTTGCAGTCTTTCATTGATATAACAGTGTGTTCTTTTGAACCAAATATAATTCTTCACATATAAATGAGATGAGGACCTCCTGCTAAGATTCATGTCAGCAGGGAAAATCAGAAGCTATAAAGAAAGGAGATGAAATTAAAGAAAAAGATTGTATATTAAAATACACAATTGTATATGGGAATACATATTTCTCCTGAGGAGGGAAAAAGAAGATAAAATGGGGCAAAAATTAACCTGATTACTACCTAGGTCTACCATCATTTCTGGGTCTGCAGGGCTCTGTCATGACTTTTGTATAATATAGTAAGGCAACTTTACATTAAGCACACATATCTGTAACAAAATGAGTGTGGAAAGAGAAGCAAAAGCTGGGATGGAAAACATCACTCATTTATTGAACCAAGTATTTCTCATGTACTTCTTACATGCCAGTTGCAGTTGTGTTTCCAATTTGTAGCCAAGGCCTGTGTTGTCCAATATGGTATCCATGAACCAAGTATGATTATTTAAATTTAATTAAAATAAACATTCACTTTCTCAATAGCATCAATTGCGTTTCAAGTGCTTAATAGGCACATGTAGTTAATGCTACCTTACTAGAAAGCACATATGAGGCCTCACAATTAAGTTGGCAAACTCATCCTAGAAAAGGTGCTACATACCTCATTGATGAATATTAACATGGTCTCCTTTGAAGTACTCCCTTTGGGAAGCTATGTATCAATGCCAGCACTTAGTCCACACTTTGATGCAATTTATAACTCTTTTTCTGGAATGAACCATTACAACTGTTATAGTATGAGGTCTGACACTTAAGTTCACAAACTTGTCACCATGCACTTAATTTAGCAGCACCATACAAACAATATTGGGAAGGTTTAATAACCTTGGTATACCAGTGTCTCAACTGTTCATGTCAACATGTGGCGGTGTCTTGCTGAGTGGTATTCATTATTGTTATTACATGGTTTTGTGTTGCATATAGCAATAGCTCTGATGGTCAATCTAGAAAGAGTTCCAAAATTCCTCTGAAGGGTGGACAAGGTACTGGCATCAGTTCTTCAGGATATTTATCAATGAGGAAAAGAAGTAGGGATGACATAGAGATCTTATTTGCATTTACCTGCAACCTGGTACTCTCAGAGGAGTAAATTTTACAAGGAAATAGTGATAACAATCACACTGCCTTGTAAATTACCTTTTTAGGTACTCCACACATGCCCATGAAACAACAGATTGATCCTTGGTGTAGAGCCATGAATTTGTAGCATGCCCTGAGAAGTTTGTTTATATGTTCCATATATTTCTATATGCCAAGTCTATGAAACAGAGTATCCCAGCTGATGAAAAGTAAATTTTTCCCTCCCCCTATCAAACCACCCCTCCCTTCCCATCTTCCTCCCCTTCCCTCCTTCATCCTGGGCTATAGTTGTGATTCATCTTTCATATGAAAGTGTGAGTGATTATAGTTTCACTATTGAGTTTTATAGTAGTACTGAGTACATTGGACTTTTTCCCATTCCTGAGATACTTAGAAGAATATTTTCTAGCTCCATCCATGTAAACATAAAATAGGTAGTCTCCATCTTTTTTTAATGTTGCACAGTATTCCATCATACACATATACCACAATTTATTAATATGGGTCGATGGCCACTTGGGCTTCTTCCATGACTTGGCAATTATGAATTGAGCTGTAATGAACAATCTGGTGCAAATATCTTTGTTGCCAAGTGATTTTTGGTCTTTTGGATATACATCTAGTAGAGGAATTACAGGATCAAACGGCAGATCTACATTTAGATCCCTGAGTGTTCTCCAAAATCTTTCCAAAAGGAATATACTAGCTTGCATTCCCACCAGCACTGCAGAAGTGTTACCTTTTCTCTACATCCACACCAACATCTGTAGTTTGGGGATTTTGTGATGTGGGCTACTCTACTGGAATTAGATAATATCCCAAAGTGGTTTTGGTTTGCATTTCTCTGATGATTAAAGATGATGAGCATTTTTTTCATGTATCTATAGACCATGCACCTGTCTTCTTCAGAGAAGTTTCTGTTCATTTCTCTTGCCCACAATGAAATGAGATCAGTTGTTCTTTTCTTATTAATAAATTTGAGTTTTCTGTGGATTCTAGTTATTAGACCTTTGTCAGAAATATAATCTGCAAAAATCCTCTCCCATTCTGAGGACTGTCTACTTGCTTTATTTACAGTGTTCTTGGCAGTGCAGAAGATTTTTAGTTTGATCAGATCCCAGTAATGTATTTTTGATGTTGCTTCAGTTGCCCAGGGGGTCCTACTCATAAAGTATTCTCCCAGGCCAATTTTTTCAAGTGTTTCCCCTGCACTCTCTCCAAAAATTTTTATAGTTTCATGTCTTAAGTTTAAGTCCTTTTACCAGTGAGAGTTGATTTTTGCTAAAGGAGAAAGGTGTGGGTCCAGTTTCAGTCTTCTACAAGTCCCCAGCCAATTCACCCAGTACCATTTGTTAAATAGGGACTCTTTCCCCCAGTTTGTATTTTTGATAGGCTTATCAAAGATCAAATGATGATAAGTGTCTGGGTTCATGTTTTCAATTCTGTTCCATACATCTACCTCTCTATTTTTGTACCAGTACCATGCTGTTTTGATCACTATAGATTTATAGTATAGTCCGAATTCTGGTAGCATGATTCCTCCTGATTTGTATCTTCATAATCTATCTATATAGGACTTAATAAAAAAAATAGGGAAAAAAAAGTAAAGTTGTTGAGTAATCTAAGGGTAGCTTAAAATTTGAAGAAATGTCCAGGATTAAGATAAGTAAACTATATGGGGAATAAGTCTTGAGGTTCTGGAATTATCAAGAGCTTAGAAACTGATCAGAAGACACAATTAGCTCCCTTTGCAAACATATTGTTAGAAGTGAAAGAAGAATCAGCTAACATCAATTGACTTTCTATTCAGAATCAAACTCTTGTTCTTACACTAATGGGTCAATAATCACTTCAGAGCCATAGATGATTCTGAGATTAAAAAAACTATGAAATGTAAGAAAATCTGTCCTCAATAATTTCATGGATCAAGTCCTAATGATACAAGATCACGTTAAGAAAGGACAAAAGAAAGGCACCTACTTGCTAAAAAAGACCTATTGAAGTTTAAATGAGATCAGGCACACTTAGATCCATAAGATAAGCAGTGAATTAAATATTTTATGGTGAAAGTAAAAAACTGGATCTAGTGTCCAAAACTGCAAAAGTCACAACTGATTACTGCAGGAGCATCTAGCTTTGGTGCTAACAGGCAATGATAACATCATTTTGTGGTTGGTTGGGGTATTATTCAAAGCCAACTTCTTTCATCCACCAAAAGATTTTTGTGAGCTACTTAAAATCCTTTGGTAATTCATGTTTCTGCTTGAGCAACCCCAAGTTAGTTTTTGTTGTTTTCAATAAAGATCTTTGACTGACGTTTTGCTTTTCTATAGGCGGAGGATTCACCCCTTCCAATGGATGCTAAACAGGATCAATGATCCAACAAGGGATAGAGCTATGTAAAGCATAATAACGCTCTTGAGAAAATCATGGTTAAAATTTCCCTCCAAATGGCTTTTAAAATTTTTAAAGGGAAACATCTTTAAAAGTGGCCTATAAGGACATAATACAAATTATAATAATAGTGAAAAGAATAATACTAGTATGTCATTTTAGTTTTTACAAAATGCCTTTATTCTTTTAATGGTCTAATACATTAAAAATGTGAATAATTTTATTTTCCTTTCGCATTCTTATTCATTATGCTAACTCCTGCCTATGTTATATAATGATGGTTTGTCTTGGGTTTGAACATGAGTGTAGTTCAGAGTCCAATATGCATAATGAGAACACATGTTACCAATAATTCTGAAGTTTTATAATATAATTTAAGGAAAGTCTAGTAAATTCTCAATCTTTGCATCCTTACCAACTTACAAGGGAGCTTGAATCAGATGACAATACCTTTCCCTAAGGAGCTACAAGGACTTGACAGGTATTATCTAATTCACGTTCTCACTAATCTTGGTGTGATATTACCATCCTCATTTTAACATTGGTAAAACTGAAGGACAAGAAAATTAAGCCTTATTACAAAGTCGCATACACACATATTGCCAGAAATCATATCTACTCAGAAGTTCAAGCTCATGAGAAAAGAACAAATAAAAAATTAATCCCATCTTTAACGACATCCTTAGTATGATGGTGCATAATTGTAGAAATGAAAATTACCTGCTCTGAAAACCTAAATTTTATTCCACTAAATTTTTATCTTGATGGTTGAATAACAAATATGACAGTTAGTTTTATGTGTCAACTTGTGTGGGCTAAAGATATCTGGTAAAACATTATTTCTGAGTGTGTCTGTGAGGATGTTTCTAGAAGACACTAACTAACATTTGAATCTGTAGACTGAGAATAGAATATCGGCCCTCAATGGGCATCTTGCAACTTAGTGAGGGCTCAAATAGAACAAAAATGCAGGGGAGGGGTGAATGCTGTCTCTCTCTTTCTGAGCTGGGCCATCCATTTTCTCCTGCCCTTCACCTCCCGGTTCTTAGGCTTTCAAACTTGGCCTGAATTATACCATTGACTTTTCTATTTCTTCAGCTTGCAGAAACATATCATGGGACTTCTTGGACTCAATAATCACATAAACCAATTTCCATAATAAACCTCCTCATATCCTATTGGTTCTTTTTCTCCGGAGAACTCTGATAATACCATGAAACTCCCTAGGACATGTCACTCTCACAGTTAATTTTAAGCTTTTGAGGTCACACTCTGTTACTGGCCTTACTCATCATCTTTTCCCAGGATCTCTCTTCCCATCGTGCAAGAAGACTATCTACCTTGTTAGATAGTCCAATAAGGTCCAGAGCTTCCAATTTGATTCCTGTCTTTTTGCTTATCCTAATGGATGAGATTAGCAATCCATAGAACTATGGGTTTTCTTTAAGTATATATGAAAATTCATGGCTCCATAATTAGAATGCAGTTTGAATTTTTCTTTTCCTTAAGTCTGCAATCATTTCTAAGCAGTTAAATCTTTATTTCATTTTAATGTGTCCTACCCCAGATAAAAAGCTTAAGACACCGACCCAGCCCTATAAAACAATGAAAAGAAAAAAATAAAAATAGTTGTTTGGTTGCTTTTAAGGCCCTGATGCTTTGATCAATAACTGAAGCAAATTTAACAAAATTCAGCATGACATTTCAGGAGGATGATTTGCATGGTCGAAGGTGTTGGACTGCAAGAAGAAAAGTCAATAGGAGAAAGGAAGGAAGGGGGCCGTGGTAGGACAAGTTTAAGGCACAGCTCTCCTTTGACAATTTTCCTCGCTGCCGTAAGTCAAAAGGGAGTCATGAATAAACAATCACCCCAACAATTTTAGACTGAGCCTCAAGGTGGAGCAAAGAGAGGTGTCTCGTGTCTATAATTTGGCTAAGATTCCTCAGTGTCTGCTAAAAATGACAACAAGGCAAAGCTCTTGCATGAGAGGGAGGCAGAAATAACAGATCAAAAACAAAACCCCAGGGTTTGAGATTCATAGGCAATAGTTCAGTGGTGGGAAGTGTGGAGAAGGAAAGGATAAACACAGTTTACACATTCTAAGCAGATATCAAAATTAGTTACCATCCCATTAATGGGATACCTTTGCATTAAGTAGAGATCATGGGGTTTTTATTATTCACTCTTTCCTTTTATTTTCAGTCATAGCAAAATTCTAGAACGTTTTAACAACAAGAAAACAAATACAAGTGTGATTTTTTTTTTCTCACAATTTCAAAGAGATAATTTGGGGAATATTAGTACTTTTTTTTTCTTCTCCAGAAATGCCAAAATGTATTCCTTGGGAATGGACTATGGAAGGTTAAAAAAATTAAATTGTGAGGCGAAGATGACCCTGGAACTTTAAAAACTTGTAGTGAATGTACTACTCCCAAAGTGATGAAGAAAGGTCATGTCAATTAAAGTGTTTTTAAAACTCTTCTTACTGCCCAGCTGTCTGTCTCTTGATGCAGTCACATTTCCTAACCATCTCAAATAGCCTCTGGGCTTCGCTGAATATTGACAGAAGGCTCTCATTTATCACTTCCTAATCCAAACCATAATTCCTGCTTTCAGTCCTGCACCCTCTTCCTAGACTCATCTCCCTGGACAAAGGACTTCTCCCCCTGGAGGCTATTCCATCTAGTGTTCACTCTCCCATCACTCATGACTCTTCATAATCAATCATATCAATAACAGGGAAGTCACTTATCACTAGGTTCCTTATGCTTCTGCTCTTGATTGCCTGTGGGGTCTTCATGCCTATTGTAAAGCTTTGCAGGTCGACATCAATGACTTGTTCTTTGAAGGCCCTATAGCCATTTCAACATGGTCAAATCTGACAGTTTTTGTCTAAAGGATCACATTTTAGTCATTAGTAAGAAGTAAGAAGTATTGGGGTACCAGCCATTTAAACCTACAGCATCTTGACATGAGGTCAGTTTGGAGGTTTTTTTTGTTTTGTTTGTTTGTTTGTTTTTTTACATTTTTACTCATCTTTCTTTTTTTCAAATCCATACCTATTGGATTGGTATTGGGGTACCAGCCATTTAAACCTATAGCATCTTGACATGAGGTCAGTTTTTTGGGTTTTGTTTGTTTATTTGTTTTTCTGTTTGTTTGTTTTTTTTACATTTTTACTCATCCTTTCTTTTTTTCAAATCCATACCTATGCTATGGATTCCTCCATACAGATGCAATAAGTCTGGCCAGTTTAACCCACATATTCCTCAGTTTAGTCCTATTAAATATGAGAAGTGTGTGGGCTCTTCATGTGGGATAGTGATTGCACAGGAAAGCACTTGGTGTCTGATCCTGAATTGAGACTGTAGATCCATATGGGAAAAGTCTAGCTTTGGAGTCCTATAGATCTTGTTTGAATCTTTTCTTTACCACTTACTACCTATGCAACAATGCAAAAGATCTTCATCTCTCTGGGCCTCAGTTTCTTTAATATGGAGGTGATAGTACTTAATTTTCACAGTAGTTAGAATTCTATGAGATAATATATTCATATATATCCTAGGTACTCAGGAAGCTAAGGTCAGAGGATCATTTAAGGCCATGACTTTGAAATAATGTAGTTTTAAGTTTAAAATGTTACTACTATTATTATTGTTATTCATGACACAGATTTCAGAGTTCATCATCTCCTTACATGATATTCTAAAGAGGCAAGGTTCTCGTTGAAAGGATAGCAGACATAAGATAGCACAAATTATACCCATGAAGAATCTGACTCCATTAATAAACTCGGGTCTATAAAAACTTGAAACTTAAATAATTTTAACTGATAAAACTAATTTATTTAATATAACCACTCATTTTATAAGTAACAGACAAATTATATAATTTAAATGATGGATCCAGAGCATCACTTTTTTTTATTCAAGAAAGTTTATGGGAAAACATGTATTACTAAGTGTGTTGTCAGAAAATATACAGATAGTCCTCCATCTATGGTGATTCAACATAAGATTTTTTTTATTTTTACTTTATGATGTATTTCAGGGGTACTAAATGCATTTTCAACTTACAATATTTTGGACTTAGAATGGGTTTATCAGGATGGTAAGTTCATCGTAAATAGAGAACCATCTGTATAAAGAAACATTTTTTCCCTTATAGTTTTAAAATGTCTTACATTGGTGCCAGACAATAATTTTTTAATGTCCCTCAAATCATCCCATGAAAATTGAGCAGCTAAGGTAAGATATAAACAAATAAACAAAAAAAGAATATAACCCATGGAAATAAAACTTGACTGGAAATTAATAAAATAGAAAAGAAAAATAATAGAGAAAAATCAACAAAACAAAAAGCTGGTTATCACAAATATCAGCAACTTGAAAGATCTTACCAAGACTGCCAAAATAAATAAATAGATAAAGAATCAGTGGGACCACACCTATGGTGCATCTTACAAGGGTATATGTGAAATTCACTAAGTGTAGAATATAAATGTCTTAACACAATGACTAAGAAAATTCCATGAAGGCTATGTTAAACAGCTTGATGAAAATACTTCAAATTGTATATAAAACCAGCACATTGTACCCCATGATTGCATTAATGTACACAGCTACGATTTAATAAAAAAAAAATAAAATAAAATTAGGAATGAAAGTGGAGACATTACAATCAACCTTACAGAAATAAGTACAAGACTTGTACATCAGGGGTTCAATTTCTTCACAACTTCACCAACATTTGTTATGATATGTCTTTTTAATTATAGACATCATAATGTGTGGGAAACAATATTTTGGGTGGCTTTGATGTGTATTTTCCTAAAATCATGCTGAATATCATTTTTATGTGTTATTGGTTACTTGTATGTCTTATTTAGAAAAATATGTGTACAAACACTGTCAATTTTTCAAATAAGTTTTCTTTTAATTGCTCAGTTGTAAGATTTTAAAATATATATTCTGCATATATGTCCCTTATCAGATAAATTACTTATAAATATCTCCAATTCTGTAGGTAGTCCTTTCACGCTCCTAATTGTGTCCTTTAAAACACAAAATTTATAATTATGATGAAGTCCAACTTATCTTTTCTTCTGTCACCTAGACTTTCAGTGTCATGTATAAGGAAGGTTTTGCTTATCCAACACCATGCCCCCCCCTTTTCCCCCCCTTCTCCCACCATGACCCCCCATGATTTACTTTGGTGTTTTCTCTTAAGAGTTTTATAGTTTTAGTTCTTACATTTAGGTTTCTGATATATTTTGAGTTGATTTGTATGTATGTGTAAGGAAGATTTCCAGCTTAACTCTTTTCCATGTGGACATCCAGTGGTTTCAATACTACTTGTTAAAAGAGTGTTATTCTCTCATTGAATTATCCTGATGCCCTTATCAAACTCAATTTACCATAGATGTCAGGATTTATTTTTGGACTCTCGATTTTGTTATATATTGTTATATGTCTATCTATATGTCTATCTTGATGACTGTGGCTTTGAAATAAGATTTGCAATGGAATGTGTCCTCCAATTTGGTTATACATTTTTCAAGACTGTTTTGGCTATTAAGCATTTCCATGTGTATTTTAGGATCAGCTTGTCAGTTATTGCAAAAAAGTCAGCTCAGAATTTGATAACTATTGTGTTACATCTCTAGATCCATATATGTATTGATCTGTAAGATTAATAATATCATCTTAACAATACTAAATCTGAGATGGTATTCTGCAAATGATTTAACTCGTATCCAGTTAGGGTCTGTCAATAGCAGGTAGTCATGTAGGACTTAAAGACAGAGAAGGGGGGAATAACTGTTGTGACCCATAGGGCTCCTATGGCCCTGGTCTAGGTTAGTGCAGGAAGGAACCAGGGGAGAGGCAGATTAGAAGTATAAGCTTGTGGAAGGCGGGCCAGCCCTTACTTTCCGGGTAGCCCTGAGCAACCTTCACAAAAGCCTTTTATTGAAACGGAATGATACAGGTGAGGGAGTAATTAACAATGACTACGTGCTGAGGGCACGAGCTCTTCTTCCATAAGGAACTCCTGTGGAAGAATGGCCCAAGGTCCACGCCTCAGCTGCAGATCATCTTGCTCAGATGTTGGCGTCGCTTACATTTTCCCCCTGTAGTGTATTAAAGACATTTCTGAAGAGGCAAGGGAGAAGGTCTGTTGTTTCTGCCATTCTCCTCACCGAGGAGCTTTCTGTTGAGTAAAAGAAACAAAAGTGCACATAAGCATAACAAAAATACACCATCAGAACTAATTTGGACATAAAGGAAACTCATTTTAGCCAAACTAGGCATGGGGAAAATTTTGTCCCCTATGTGCTAATCACCACTCAACTATGTGCTATGGACTGACCCATAGGGCTCATGACGCTTCCATGGGAAGTATTAAGCATCACCCAAAGCTTAGGTAGAGAAAGGGCTGCAAACTCAGACTCTTTCCAAAAAGCAGTATAACTTTAAGAAAGATCAGGTGCTCAACTGAAATAGAAATGAACCCAACAAGTGAAATTCTCTTACCTTGCCAATACCAGAATAACCTTTACCTTAAAGCCTGTTGTTCGAGGTCTTTGTTGTCCTCATTTTCCAAGGTTTAGACGATGCC
>NW_003852532.1:1783342-1787102 GCF_000181295.1 Otolemur garnettii | reverse complement strand
TAATCCAGCGGGCTGGTAGCCACTGCTTTTCTTGATGTTCTATAATAATACGGGCAAGGCCTCGACCCCAATGCAGCGCATAGCCAGGCTTCCACTCTGTCATATCAGGTTTTTTATAAAAGATAGGTTGTGGTACTGGAGAGGATGGTGCATGAATGAGAGATGTCCAATGGCTTTCTGCAGCTGTCTTTTCATCATTGCTGAGATTGAGAAAATTAAGAGTGAAAAGAGCTTTAGTGAGCAGAAACCCAGGACTATTATTTAAGGGGAGAATATCTTCTCCCCCTCTCTGTTTATCTAACATATTTTTCAGTGTTTTATGATGACGTTCAATAATGGCTTGTTCTTGAGAATTGTAAGGGATACTGTGAGATAATTGAATATTCCAAAAAGACAGGAAAGTGTTTAATTTATGAGTACAATAAGAAGGTGCATTATCAGTTTTTATAGATTTAGGGAGACCCATAATATTAAAGCACTCTGTTAAATGTTGAATGACATAGTGAGTCCTTTCTCCTGGTAAAGCAGTAGCCCAGAAGAAATGAGAAAAAGCATCTACAGAGTGGGACAATGGTCACATCCATCTGCCATATCTGATTAGCTGCTTCTCCTCTGGTGTTGGTTCCTTCTGAAAAGGGAGGTAGATGTATCTTTGAATAAGAAGGACAGTTAGAAAGAATCTGCTGAGACTGAGTTTTTGTAAGTTGAAACTTCTTACGGAGCATTTTCGCATTTGCGTGTGTGTAAGAGTGAAAGGTAGAAGCTTTCTGAACAGTACCAATAAGTGCTTGGTCTATTTTTGCATTTAAAGAAATCATTGGACCTGGCAACATGGTGTGTGAATGGATGTGAGTTATGTAAATATAATGAGTACGATGCCTTATAAGTGTCTGAATAGATTGAAGGAGAAGAAATCTCATCAGTGGAACTGATGGTTGCTGTTTCTATATTTCTAATGGCTGTGCAGGAAAACCGAGAATCTGTAACTATATTTATTGAACAAGGAAAGTCTTGGAGTAAAATAAAAATAGTATATATTTCATTTTTTTGAACTAAAGCATAAGGACTTTGAACAACTTTAAAAGTATTACCGTCTGTATATCTCGCTTTGCTGTGCTTGCTAGCATCTGTATAAAAGATAGCGGTATCTGGAATTGGAGAGTCTTTAGTAATATGAGGGAGAATCCAAGAAGTAAGCTTTAAAAACTGAAATCTTTTGTCATTAGGATATTTATTAGTAATTAAATCTATATAGGATGCAAAAGCGATTTGCCATGATATTGACAATTGAAAATTGAGTTGGACTTGCTTTTCTGAGAAAGGAACAATGATAGAATGAGGATCATAACCTGTAAGTTGGCAGATTCTTTAGCAACCAATTCATAAATTTTATCTAAATATTGTAGTTTTTGTGTAGTTCTGTTAGAAAGAAATAACCATTCTAATAGAGTATCTACTTGATAAATAACCCCGGTTGGGGAATGACTAGTGGCTATTACTATTAGCCGAATTGGAAATCTGATATCAACTCTATCTAGTTGTTTTGATGCATACGCTTTTTCAATTAATTGTAATTTTTCCTTGGCCTCTGGAGTGAGTGAATGAGGGCTGTTTAAGTTTGAAGATTCTTCTAAAATTTTAAAAAGATTAGACAAAGCATAGGTTGGAATTTCTAAAATAGGACGTAACCAATTAAAATGCACAGTAGTTTTTGAAAATCATTTAAAGTAGATAGGGAATCTAATCGGAGTTGAACACGTTGTGGAAGAATCTGAGTTTGAGTCAATTTATATCCTAAATAATTATAAGGAGCTGTAGTTTGCACCTTTTCTGAAGCAATCTGAAGACCATAGGATTTTAATATACATATGGCTTGACCAAACATCTCTTGTAAAACTGTTAAATTCTGATGTGTCAATAAAAGGTCATCCATATAATGAATAATGTAGGCTGTAGAGTATCTCCTCCTAAGAATTTGTAACGGCTGATCAACAAATTGTTGGCACAGTGTAGGACTATTCAACATACCTTGTGGCAGAACCTTCCACTGATAATGCTGGGGAGGCTTCTGCTGATTATAGACAGGAACCGAAAAAGCAAAACATGGTCGGTCTTCAGGATGCAGGTAAATGGTAAAGAAACAATCCTTTAAGTCAATAACATACAAATGCCAATTGGAAGGAATCATAGAGGGTAAAGGAAGACCTAATTGGAGTGGTGCCATAGGTATTATTATTTCATTAACTTTACAAAGGTCAGTGAGCATTCTCCATTTGCCTGATTTATTTTTTATTGCAAAAATTGGAGAGTTCCAAGAACTGTTAGATGGTTCTATATGCCCTTGTTCCAATTGCTCCTGAACTATTATATTTAAAGCGTCCAGTTGCTCCCTCGTTAACGGCCACTGCACCACCCACACTGGATCATTACTCTTCCAGGATAACCTTCGAGTATTTTCTGGGGCAGTGGCCTCTATGCTAAATTTGACATCTGTAAAGAATTAGCATGAGGGGATGGTATAGTTATCACAGCATTCCATTGCTGGAGCAAATCACGACCCCATAAGTTAATAGCAATGTCAGCTATGTATGGTCGAATTTGAGCATTCTGCTTGTCTGGTTCCAAGCAGGTCAAAGGCAAAATGCTCTAAAGATTGAATTTAGAGTTCCGATACCTACAAAGGTAGTATCAACAACTTGTTTTGGCCATTCCCTGGGCCACTGTTTTAGAGCCATTACTGAAATGTCGGCACCTGTGTCTAATAAGCCAGTAAAGGTTTTATCATTCAGAGTAAGAGTCAGCTGAGAGTAAGGTCTACTCTTATTAACAGATGTTTGCCAGAAAACATGGCTTGTATTGCCAGGCTCATTAGTACGTTTTTTTTCCTATACCTTGTAACTCAAGGCGTGGCAAAAGTAGCAATTGAGCAATTTTCTGTCCGGCCAAAATTTGAGTTGGTTGATTCACAGATATCATGATCAGTATTTCCTCTAAGTAATTACCATCAATAACACCCATGTGAATGAACATTCCCTGAGATACCAATTCATTTTTTCCAAGCAACAATCCCACAGTCCCTGGGGGGGGGCAAAGGACCACACACACCTGTTTTCAATTCTTTTGCTCCCATGCTGGGAAGTAAAAGAATATTATCCCGAACCAGTAAATCTAAAGCAATACTGCGTGGAGTGGTGTGTAACAGAGACTGAACAGAACGAAGTTGCTGGTGAATGAGAATGTTCTTTGGCCCAAATTCTTTACCCTAGGGCCCTGGGCGGGGCCTGCCTACTCATTTCCCGACAACAAAGCTCTTCCCTTTTTATCAAACTGAGAGCGGCATTCACGTGCCCAGTGAGGTCCTTTCTTGCACCTGGGACATAACCCAGGGAGATTCCATTTGTGATATGTCCCTTGGTCATTGTTTTTACAATAGATCTTTCCTTTCTGACACTCTTTTTTCTTATGTCCCACTTTTCCACCTTTATGACATTTAAGCCGGAACAAACTGACCCCTTCTTTTAAAGCAGTAGCCAGTAAATTAGCCTTATAGGATTCCGTTCCTATGTCAGCACATGCCTGTATATACTCCTCTAAGGGAGCATTTTGTGCTCTCAAAGGTCGTAGGGCCTTTTGACACTCCGAGTTGGAATTTTCAAATGCTAAAGTTTAGAAAAGCATGTCTCTCAGCTCTGGCTGGGCAATGGCCTTATCAACTGCAGTTTTTAGTCGGGCTAGAAAGTCAGTATAAGGTTCATTTCCC
>NW_003852532.1:1777434-1782110 GCF_000181295.1 Otolemur garnettii | reverse complement strand
AATGACTACGTGCTGAGGGCACGGGCTCCTCCCACAAGGAACTCCTGTGGAAGAATGGCCCGAGGAGCTGAAGATCATCTTGCTCGGATGTTGGCGTCTCCTACAAATAACTATCATTTTCTTGTTTTCATACTGTTCTGACAATAATGCCAACAGCAGCAGCCATGGGTTCCAGTCTCCAGCTGCCTTGAGCATTCCCAGAACTATTCTATTCTTCTGCCTTGCCTTTATCCTCAGCAGTTGTGCAGGCCTCCCTGCATTTCTGAGTTACAGCTACATGATATCATTACCTAAGCTACTATATTTTGATAAACCCAACTTCATCCATAGTTTCACCAGGTCTGATTGTGACATCTATTGCCATAGCAATAGTCACCATATTGTCCTAGTGTTCCTTATTTGCTTATTAAGAGTTTCAACACAGGCATCATCAATTTTTGTTGTAAACTACCTCAGTTAAAACATCTAGTTTGGTTGCTCTATTCCTATAGAGACCCTGGGAAGGTTCCTCTGTTGCTGGCACTGTTTTTGCATGCAGGATAGATTCCATGCAGATGTGAAATAGGATCCTTGTAATCCACAGTATCCAGTTCCATCATGACAAATTAAATTGTAAGCTATTGTTGTTTGTGACAAAGTGCCTATTGAAGTATCTTGACAGATCAAATGGTTATTGCCCTTCATAATTATAAAGTAGTGGGAATAATAACTATAAGAGGTGTGGAGAAGGATAGCTATTTCTTAGTGCATTGGAGAGCTTTACAAAATGATAATGACAAGCTTGAGGCTTTAAACTCTCTATTTAGTTACAAAGAACCAGAGAGCATCTATTGTTTAGCAGACCCAAAGCAATCATTTATTCTTTATAGCCACAGAACCATCCCTGCAGAATGTAAGACCCAGCGTTTTAATTGTGCTGGCTGAGGAAGTATAATGTGAAGTTGAACTTATAGATTCTCCATCTGAAAGCTAAAGCACTGATTGAGAAAGATGGGACCCCAAGGTTTGGAATGGGAACACATGGGTAAGCTCAAATAATGCTGAGCATACAGAGCCTTCTAGTATTTCTGAGTCTTCTCTATCAGCAAGGGCTTCCCCTCCTCCCATGTATAAGCAAACTAGCTCTCCTTTCCTTGAAGACCATGTGGTAAACTTACCTGAGTTCATAGCATGGTAAGGAGATTCTAAGCCCCTCATCCCCAACTCAACCTGCCCATTAGTGCCTATGGACTTCTAATTAGTGTTATATCTGAGCAGGCTTGAATGAAACAAATGTGAAGTCTAACCAGGAAGAAGATGGTTTATAATCCAAAATATTGCAATTTTTTCTTAATTTATATCACCAGAACTTTGGGGAGTGTATGTGAGAATGAAATCTAAAAGTGTTAAATCATAGAGGACAAAACATTATTTTTGATCCAGCGAATGGATGTGGCTAAACAATAACTGGAATTCAACGCGGTGGCTCCAGCAGCTGGAAGCAGCTCTAAAAGTGCTATTTTTACATGAACTTGACAATGGCCTATGTTCGATCAAGTTCTTATCCTAGATTTTCTTTAGTAAGATGTGGAGGGAGGAATCTGAAGGCTTAGGAAGACATGAATGTAGAAGTAGATTTTTTATGTGCAATTTGCATACTTAACACTCAATCTTTTGAGAGGACCCACAGATGAACCACTAAATGAAGCACTGAGAAATCCATTAGAACAGTAAGAGGTTCCCCCAGAGTGAATGATCCAAAAGACCAATCTTGAAGTCACAATGCCTTTCATGAGTAACCTCAGAAGTTACCCATCATTCCCATAGTATATTATTAATTATAATGATGAACCCAATTCAGTGCCTGAGGAAAATACAAGGACATGAGCACAAGGAGACAAAGATCTTCAAAGCATGAGGACAAAAAATAAATAAAAATACTTTGGAAGTTGGCTACTACATCTTGTTTGTGAATTTGACTAAAATGAAAATACTTTAAGTGATTTGCATACAATAAAAAATGGAAATTTCTATAATAGAAATGTCTTAAAATATGAAGCTAAAGTTTTAATATTTCTATATTGTAATTAGTTATTGGTTTGCTAATATAATCAAAGAGAGGAACTCTTTCAAGGAACTAAATACAAAATTTTGCTGTATATCCCTAGTTTGAGATATGCTAAATACAGAGAATTGGAAAAAAAATTCAAACCTTTTTGTGTGAGCTTGTTTTTGGTGCCAATACTAGTAGTATTTTTCTGAAATACATGTATTATATTTAGAATAAAGCAAATGAGAAATTATATTAGCGTAATTTGGAACCTGGATTTTTCTGCATTGGTTGACAGAATATACAGGTGTAAGAACATTAAGGTTATGTATATACAATTCCAATTCAATTAGTTCTACTTTTGAATTGATTCAGTCTCATGAACTCAAGTATTATCCTTTGTATATGCATTTGTTAGCTCTTCCTCTGAAAAGGTCTAGAAATTAGAATTAGAATGCCTCATGGCATTATTTCTCTAGTGCTAAGATTAGAGTCTATACAATCATTTCCTACCCCAAGGAACTGGGGGCTCCTTGGAGAGTGACCAATTCTAGTTCTGGGAAAGAAATTGGGTAAGATGGATCTGGAATATATTGTCAACTAGAAAGCAAAAGAATCTAGCAAAGACTACTGGGACTTCATCAAAAGGACTCAGTGGCCAATTTCAAGCTTTTCCTTCTATTAATTAGACAATAAATAAAAATATGTAAAATATAATTACATTCATGGGCCATTATGATTCTCATAAAATAATAAAAGCAATAGAGAAGAGGAAAGAAGAAAATACAGACATGAGATGATAAAAAAAATCTTAGAAGAAAGTGTGCGGAAAACTCTTGATACTGTTGCATCAGGAAATATATGACAAAGACTTCAGTGGCCATCACAATAACAACAAAAATTAACAAATTGGACTTAATTAAGCTGAAAAACTTCTGCACAGCTAAGGACACAACAAGTAAAGCGAAAAGACAACCTTCAGAATGGGTATCAATCTGACAAACGGTTGATAGCTAGAATCTACAGAAAGCTCAAATTAATCAACAGAAAAAGAGTAAACCATCCATGTGCCTCTGGGCAAGAGAAAGAACAGAACCTCCTCTGATGAAGACAGATGAATGGCTAACAAACATTTGAAAAAAATGCTCATCATCCCTGATCATCAGAGAAATGCAAATCAAAACTTCCCTGAGATATCACCTAACCCCAGTAAGAATAGCCAACATCACAAATCTCAAAGCTTCAGACGCTAGTGAGGATGTGGAAAGAAGGGAACACTTTTACACTGCTGGTGGGACTGCAAATTAATACAATTTTTTTGGAAGGAATTATATCCTTTTATCTTAAAGACATTTGCACTGGACTGTTTATTGCAGCTCTGTTTATAATTGCCAAAAACGTGGAAACAACCTAAATGTCCATCAACCCAGAAATGGATCAACAAGCTGTGGTATATGAAATACTAGTTGGCATTAAAAAAGATGGCAACTTTCCTTTTTTAATAACCTGGGTGGAGTTGAAACACATTCTTCTTAGTAAAGCATCACAAGAATGAGAAGCAAGAATCCAATGTACTCAATTCTGACATGAAGGCAGTAGATGAGCTATAATGGGGGGGGAGGGTGGCAAGGGAATGAGGGAGCAGAGAAATGGGAGGAGAAAAGGGGGTGGGGGGTCATGGTGTATGGCACACCTCTTGGGGACAGAACACAATTACAATAGGGACTTTACCTAACAACCTCAACCTGTGTAACCTAATTCTTTGTGCCTCAATGAATCCCAAACAATAAAAAAAAAAAAAAAGAAAGAAAGAAAGAAAGAAAAAAAGAAAAGAAAACTAAATTTTTACCTTTGGAAGATATAATTCATTATTCATTGTTTTGAAAACTGGTTAATATAGAAAAGACTTAAGCATTTGCCCACCTTTTCCTATACCAGCTGTGCCTCAGAATAACCAACTATGTCTTGAGAAGTCTCCCTGGACAATTATTTTCTAGTTGAGAAGTGTGAGAAATACAATTACCCTATCACCATTGTTCAGTCCTTAGTGAAATAATGAATTTAGATAAATAATAGATTTATAAGAAGAGGTAGGTATTCGTGTTTCCTGAAAGAAACACATACCGCTATGTCTAAAGTATTTTTGCCAAAGAATCTAACCTGAACATGATCAAGCCCATATATCTAACTTCCACACTTCAGGAAACACAAGTATGAAAGGAATACGTTATATTATTCCACAGAAAAATTCTAATTGTCATGAACTCTATGACAAGTGACTCTGTTTCTTCAAAAAACAAATTTCAAGAAAGAAGAGGAAAAGGATTAATATTTCAAAATTAAATGACTCGAAAGACCTATCAGCCAGTTACAATGTGGAAATTTATTTTGGTTACCAATTTGAACACATACTTTCACAAGACAACAGGGACTATTTGAACATAGACTAAGGGGTTTGCTAACATTATGTTACTTTTTAGTGTAGGAATGGTATCAAGGTCATTTTCTAATAGAATTTATCTTTCAGATATATGGATTGAATATTTATAGATAAAATAATACAATTAGAATGATTTTCTTCTAATCTAAACCAAGGAAGTGTGACTATAGATGAAACAAAATTGGCCCTGAGCTATAAGTGTTAAGT
>NW_003852532.1:1775148-1776596 GCF_000181295.1 Otolemur garnettii | reverse complement strand
GTCTACCAGACTGAACGAGATGTGCCCCCAGACTAATAATGCAGCAGTACCAGAGAGAGGCAAGCCCTGTTTTTCAAGTGCCTTTCTACCTTCTGCTTGGTCGTGTTTGTCACATCATACTGACCCCAGCAAGCAGCCCAGCCAACTCCAGAAGATGGCCAAGTCCGATGATGGAGGACATGAATACAGGGAGTGTTAGCTTTTCTGTTCTGTTCTGTTCTGTTCTGTTCTGTTCTGTTCTGTTCTTCACTTTGCCACCTACCACAGAAGAAGCAAAGAAAATACATTGAATATATTAAGGGCATGGAAGGGCAAACTGGAGCTCTAAATATTGTTTCTCTCTTTCTCTCTCTCTCCAATACTTAATCAAAGACAATTGAAATTAAATTTTGGCTTTGTTTTTTTATGTTCAGTGGGAGTTTTTATATCATATTTTCATTAATGCATCCTCTTTACCAATACCTGTATTGTCCTTTTCACATGGTATCTGCTTGATAAATATTGATTAAACGAACAGTTCAGTTACAGATTCATTGTCTACCTAGACAGGTCTTATTTGGCCCCAATATCTCACATGCAAGTGTTGTTTCAGGTGAAACAAGTGTTAGCCTGCTCCTCCATGCCTGACGTTGCCATGGATATGGAGATAACCTCGTTGTTTGTATCCTGGACCTCTCTATCCATATTCTGACTCCACCTCATGGGGAGTGAATTTTCTAACCAGTTAAGCACAAAAGGAGAAATCGGGCACTATTAATTACATCCTCCTATTTCTCTTTATCATAGTTCAGACTTAAAACAGCCTATTTTCGCTCAACTCTGATCCTCCAAGAAGTTTCTCTCACTTTGGGAAGAATCCTACCTAATTTGAGGTTGAATATTAAGAATCCCACTTGCCTTCCCATATAAGCCTCCAGAATTCACTGTTTTAATAAAAGAATCATTTGGCTGATACTGATTTAGAATTTTTGTGGATCCTGCTTATGGCTCCCTGCTTCCCCAACACCTCCAAGGTGTCGAAGGCTATTATTCTCTAGTAAGAATTAGAATGTTGGTAGTCATCACATGCATTCAAACTAATCCATAGGAGACTATGTTGCCCAGACTGCATAATCCATGGTTTCCTCTGTTTTTCCAGAATGGTAATGTACACACAATGCCAAACGCTTGACTAAAAGTGCGGAGTGTCTAATCAATTACCTGATCTATAAAATGATTAACATGCAGAGCACCAAAAGTATCAAAATGATTTTACCTTTCTGGCATCTCTGTCAATGTCAAATTTTGTCTGTACATCTCAATTCAAAGTCACTTTCACACCAAAATGTCAATACCTCCATTTCCAAAAACATGTTTCTTTTCATTTTCCAAATGATCTACTAACTGTAGTTTTGTATTATGTGCTTTATACAAGTATCTTCCCAAACCAGTGGTAGCATATATTTTTA
>NW_003852532.1:1756972-1774208 GCF_000181295.1 Otolemur garnettii | reverse complement strand
TTAACCCCATTTCAGCATAAAATGAGACACAGTTTATTTTGCTCTATCTACAAATGATTTTGAAAGGCCAACTCTAATCCCATATGTAAATAGCTGTTACCTAGGTACCAGGGATGCCTTTCCTTGTCATCAAAATTAAAACCTTCATGTAGCGCAAGAAAATAGATTCATTCATTTTGTAAAATAACACTTTCCCTCTGCCTAGGAAGCCTTGAGGTTAGCAATAATAACTGTGGATTTAATGTTCACATTTATTTTTGTTCATAGAAAATTATATTTACAGAGAAAAGATTTAACATTTTAATCAGTGGTGTTTTCAGAATGTTTTCTTTTTCAATTCACAATCGCTGTTGTGTTTAGATTTTTTTTTATAGCTCAGATAATTCAGAAGATAAACAAATTTAAAAAGCTCAGACAAGGTTTACCTTGAAAGGACTATATGTGTATATATATATATGTGTGTGTGTGTGTATATATATATACATATATATATACATATATACATATATACACACACACAATGAGTAAAACTATAGCACAAAATCACTACTTCAAAAATATTTTATTTTATTTTTATTTTATTAAATCATTGACATATATTAAGTGCCAGCTCACTATATGCCAGCTATAACACTAAGTCTATAAGAAAAAAAAAACAAAACACAAATGTAATAGCATACATAACCTTTGCGATTATTTTAGGACAAGGGTGTTATATTCTCAATTTTACAGATGAACACCCTGAGGTTTATCAATGTTGAATACCATTCCCAGGCTGCACAACTAGAAAGTGTGAGAGGAGGAATCTGGACCCTTATTTTTTCACATTATATCATAGACAACTCTTCTTTATTTGACATTTTACATGCTCATCTGCTCCACTGGACTCTACTCTCCTTGAATTTTGAGATTGTGCTTATGCCTATTTCTCCTCTTGCAAATGCCCTACAGAGTCACATCACCTTGAACTCATTAAATGCGGTACAGTAAATGCTTAAACAGTCTCAGTTTAAAAACTCATTTTGTGAAGGCCTTTCATGACCACACTATTTGAAATTATACCTCGACCTGACCACCATTTTCCCTAATTTTCAACCATGCCAATTATAACCATTTCACACAGGTATATTTTACTGGTTTATTATTTTCTTTCTTCTTTCACCAAAATCTAAACTTTATGAAATAGTGTTTCTGTCTGCTTTGTTCACAATGGAGGCAAAATAATGCCTAGAACATATTAGGCATTTAACAAGTATTTGTTGAATGGATTAAGGAATATACTATCATGGGAATGAAAAATTGACATAACAGAAAAACTAGTTTAAAACTATTGAAAGAATCCAGATGTTTAGTATTATGACTAAAATAGTGGTAGTGAAAAGAAAAAAAAACTAATGAATCTAAGAAACACTCAAGGAATTAACAAGGTAGATCTTGCTTATTAAATAGATAAATATTACACAAGATGTGCAAAGGCCTACGTGACTTCAAATAAATTCCTAATACCTTAGAGCTGGAAAAACTGAGATTCCAGGGTCATTATACTTTCTCCCCTGAACCTGAGGAGTAAACAGATTCCAGGTGGTTAAATACCATATATACCCAAGGTGCATCAGACCCAGAATTCTCCCTATATGACGTGGCTCTTTGGTAGACAGTTACAATTAATCTGTAATTTATCATTGTAATTTTTGTAAAGGTCAAATTTAATAGGAGGCTTTGGTTGATTTTGGCCTATACCAAAATCATTTGTGAACTAATGGCTCCTTTTGATCAGGTCTTAGATAACACTGGGCATGCAGAAACTCCTCTGTAATCCAATTATAAGTATGTTGCACACAGAAACAAAGAATAGCAAAATACGACCTTGAACAACATTTTATTGGGTAATTAGAAGCTAAATTATAAGCTATAATATAAAAGAAAATTCCATATCAAGAGTGTGATGAGATTTTGCTTTTTGTACTTGTACAAAAACATTTAATACATCTATTACATGTTAAAGATTGGTCTTGAGAGTTATCTGAATAGAAAGGTTTTTCTAATACTTAAGAATGTTACAAAAGGGAAAAAAAGCTCATCTTAGCAAATTTGTAAATGAAATATAAAGGTCATTTAAGAGTACAAATGTGAAACATAGCATCATAGAAATGTTAACATTTTAACAATTTCCTCCTGTTCATAAAATACAATTTGAGTGAGGGCTTGTTACACCACGCTATTCCAATTCTCAGAGATGTTAAACTTCAGATAAAAAACCACAATGATGACAAATAAATCTTCACAAATATTTGTAGATAAGTTTAAGCAAGCATTTAATTTTTACATCTGTGTCAAAGATAATAACCAAACAATCAACAATCAACAATAAAATGATGATGTCGACTAGGTAGCATCTGATGCGTTTCTCTTAATTTTGCAAAACCTTGGGTAAATTATTAACATAGGTCCCAGACAGATGAGTAAATTGGATCTACATAGATTAACTGTAAATCTATTAAAAGCAAGATTATGGGAATGCTGATATATAACTTTTTCATCCCAAATTCTCTCTCTCTCTCTCTTTTTTTTTTTTTATTAAATCATACCTGTGTGGTTCCATTAAAATGCACAGGAAATGCAAGGCTTGAAATTTAATCAATCACTCATGACTTCATCTTCCCGCCACTCTCTTTTGAGAGACTTCCATGCCTTGATTAACTTGGAAAGTGAACAATCATCCCAGAGTTCAGGGTGCCATTTTATTCCAAGGTCTTTCAAAATTGGTATAGTTCTATTTTCCACTGTTAAATGAAGAGCACGGGTTGCCACGCAAGTGTTAATGTTTCAAACCCATGTCTGGTTCATCCTGTAACTTCTGCTGAATCCGGAGCTTTAGGGTGGTCTGACTCCACACTCCGGGTTTTGCGTCTTTCAGCTTTTGAATTGTCTCTTACTCTGCTTCCAGGGCCACAGCCCCATGAGCAGCTACAGTTGGCCTCATTCCTGGTTGGGTCCCCGGCTCCCAACCTCACTGTTGTCTATCTCACCTTTATTCTCATAATCACTTTTTAAGCTTTCCATATTTTCTCCCCCATTCTCTTTCATAGCTAATAACCTTGGTTACTATTTCACTGAGACAATAAGCAATATAAGGAGTTTCTCCTCACTCTTACCATCCCATTTCTTAGTCTAGTCTTTCTCCTTTTATTGGGTATATACTCTCTATGAATCTGTTGAACACCAATTCCTCCAATCTTTTGGGTACCCTGTATTCAAAGACATCATCCCAGCCATTTTGTTCTCCCTTCTCTACTTTAAAAAATATTTCCTTCACTAGTAGTTCCCATCAGCATGGAAATATACCAAAATATCTCCCTTTAAAAATGTTTCCATTGAGTCTACACACTGCCCAGTTAGTCCCCAACTCTTATGTCCATCTACTACAATATCCATTTAGCTTGCCTTTCTTGTTCCCTGGACAACTTGACGGCTACTTTTGGTTGGGGGACATCCTGAACCTAAGACAGGAACATGGTGGCCTCATAGAAGATGTGCCAAGTTGATCAACCCCAGGCTCTAGCTCATCCTGAAGATGGAAAGTACATGCTGGGATACAAGCAGTCTCCAAAGATGACCAGACAAAACAAAGCTATAATAAATCAGTCATCTTTACCAACAACTGACCAGCTTTTCAGAAATCTAAAGCAATGTACTATACCATGTTGGCCAAAACAGGCGTGTGTCACTCTGGTGGCAATGATGCTGAATTTGGCACAGCATAAAGAAGATATGACCAAATAGGCACAGCAGCCGTCACAGATCCAGCTGGTCCTGACATCATCAGAAGTGCACCAAAACAGGCCGGTGAAAAGTAAACCATACAGAATTTTTCTTCAATAAAACCTGCAAGAGGTTGTTTAAGAACAAAAAAGAGTAGGGCGCTGACCCCATATAGGAGGTGGTGGGTTCAAACCAGGCCCCGGCCAAAAAAACTGAAAAAAATAAAAAAATTAAAAATAAATAAATTACTCAAGAAGTAATTATTTTCATACTGTCTTTCCCATTCTCTGTTGAACACACTCCATCCCTTACCTTTCCATCGAAGGCTGCCAATGGCTACATTGCTCCCCATGATACTCAAACTCCTGCAGCATTTGACAGAAATGATCAGTTCTCCATGTCACAGTCACATTCAGTTTCTGACACCCACGTCGCCCTCAGTTCTCAGCTCACTTCACCAGCTACTTGTTCTCAGTCTCCTTTGCTTATTCCACTGTATCCTCTCCATCTGCACCCAGAGCTCACTTCTCAGGCATCTGCTCAGCTCTAAGGATGCTAACTCCCTGGTGGGCCTCATTCCATGTCATGCTTTTAAATAGAATCTCTGGAATGACAAGCTTCCAATGTGTATCTGCAGCCCAGACCTCTTTCTGACTTGTATATTCACCTGTCTTCCACATATCCACTTGGTTGTCCAATAGCATCTCCAAATTACCAATAGCAAGAGCAAACTTCTAATTGACCCCCATTAAATTTGTCTTTCTCACATATTTCTCCATCTCAGCAAATATCTACTTCATTGCTCCATTTGTTCTACACAAAGTATTTGACCTTTTCTTTCTCTCATACATTGCATCCAATCCATCAATGAAACATTTAAGCTCTGTACCTTCAAAATATAGTGTGTTCATGTTGAAGACCAGCCTGGGCAACATAGTGAGACCCCATCTCTACACACAAAAGAAAAAAATTGTAAAAGATTAACCAAGCCTCATGGTGCACACTTGTAATCCTAGATACTAAGGAGGCTGAGGCAAAAAGATTTCTTAAGCTCAGGAGTTCAAGCTTGTGATGAGTTACTGTGCCCCTGCACTCCAGCTTAGGCAAGAAACTCTGTCTTTAAATATATATATATGTCATATTTATATATATATAAATGATATATGTGAAATATATATAAATATATACTTACATATGTTTTAAATATATTTTATATACTCAACTATTTTAAAATTGCACATGAACTTTATACCCTGTAAAAAATATATATCTGATACACACACACACACACACACATACACAGATACATACACATACAGGCTGGACATCAAGTTCATGTGCAATTTAAAATAGTTTAACATAGTAAATAGCACATGAACTTTATGGACACACTGTATGTAAGTGCCTTGGCTCTTACGATTTCTTCTGCATAAAATGTTCTTGTCCTATTAATGACTCTCTCACTTCCTTTCTCTCTCTGATGTACCCCATTTCTTTAGCAAGGAAATGCTAGTTAGTTACCCCCAACTCTGGTAAAATGAAGTAACACTTCCCCCCTTGACTCTTCCCGTCCTCCTGCCCTCTGTTACTTATATCCATAGCACTCACTAGCCACGGCAGTACGCCAGTCTTCCGCACTAGAAGGATGAGTTAAGATAAAAATGTTCATATATTGGATGATTTATCCCCAATATCTACAACAGTGCCTGGTAAACCGTGCATGTTTAACAAATACTTGTTGAATATTCTTGTCACCCTTCATAGCAAAAAGGACAATTATATCCTTGCTGAATGTAGTCAATTCTTTGTAGGCATTTCAATCAAAACAACAAAAATTAAAGTGGAGTTCCACACAGTTCTTTATTTCTGATATATGTGTCTCTGAAAATTGGCTCCGTTGGTTTTATAATCCCCTTCTCGCCTTGGTCCACATTCTTATGTTTGTCTGCGTGAATGTAGAGTCTTACTTTAGCACTGACAATTTCATTAATGAGCTTCTAGAAACTCCAGAGTAAATTGCCTCAAATAATTGCCACCAGGAACACACAGAGAGCCAAGGTAGCAAGCACTGTACTCTCAGATCCAATGGAAACCCTCAACTCTTTGCTCTGACCAGATTTTTACATCTACTTGTAATGCCAAGTGAAACTTTGTCTTCAGAATTATACAAGGAATCACCTTGAAAAGCTTAAACTCCTGATACAGAAGCCGAGCACAGTAGAGCTAATTTCTCCTATAGTTGCATGAATCGCCTTCCTGGCTGTTAACTAGTCTTATCAGTGCAGCTTGGGGCTGCTAACAAGTGTGTCTGTGGAGTTTGGCACCACAGGGGCTAGCCAGGGATATTTTGGAGCAGGGTTCAGCAATCTTGTTCTGCAAATGGCCAAACAGTGAATATTTTAGGCTTATTGGCCACATACTATCCATGTCACATATTCTTTTTCTTTTAGCAACTCTTTTAAAAATATAAAAACCATCCTTAGCTCCAGGGATGTACAAAAACAGGCCACATAGTGCATTTGGCCCATTGACCATAATTTGCCAACCTCTGATTTAGAGCTTAGCATCTTTTTGCAACGTGTGAGATGGCTTAAGTGCAAGATTCCCAGGATGCAGGAAAGGAAAGACCTGTAGAGAGTGAGTCTTTAATAAGGGAAGCAAAAAATAACAAGCCACTGGAGAATGTCTGAGTCAACTAGCAATCAATATCAGACAGGACAAATGGAAATTGTGAGCACAGACCACAGTAAGTTATATGGAATGTTATTTCAAATAGCCTTACAAGAGGCAGTGGATGAATGTCTAGGCAAGTGGATTATGGACTAGGTGTAAAGCAAACATTATGTCAGAAAAAGGAAGAACACCTGAGAACTGGTCTTAAAAACTTGAATCTTAGTCCTACCCCTCTGAGAAGGATGGCACACACAGAGATTCCTGCTGAAAGAACACAGATGACATAGATTACCAGGCATGGAGCTACCATTTATTTGGTGCTCATGTTTTTATTGAGAAGCCAGGATATGCCAGTTACTCTTGTAGGTGTTTCAGGTATAGCAGGAGACAGAGTAGAAAATGTGCCCAGAATTCCAGACCATGCATTTAAGTCAGGAAAGAGACACAGAAAACAAGACCAGCAAGTAAACAAGATGACTTCCCACAGTGGTAAGTTCATACTAACTGCATATATAGGTGCATAAGGGGGTAATGAGCCCAAGTTAAAGTAACAATTAAGTTTTTATTCATTTACTGCCAACACTGAAGACAAGAGACGGAAAGAAGCACCAGCTCACTGACATTCCATTTATTCCCAAAGATTTCCATGTATCCCCCCAGAACAGCACAGAGCAGGTTGTCAGATGGATGAAGCATAGATGGAAGGGTCATTTCACTTCCCAGAAGCCCCACACGAAATGCCTCTTCATGGATCCATGAGCTGGGGTCAGGAGAGGAGCAAGGGCTGGGAGAAGAGGGGTATCAGTCAGAGTACATGTGCTCAGCTAAGGTCCCTAACAGACAGGAAGGCCTTCAAATGCAGGAGCCTGAGCTAGGAAGGAGATGTGCCTATGAGCACAGGAGCATGGTTGACAGGGCAGAGAGAGGTGTCCTAAGTCCTTGACTACAACTGTCTCCAGAAAAAAAACAGAGAACTGCAATGCAGTGGCTGTGCTGTAGGGAGGGCCCTGCCCACACACACACCCCAGGAGGTCTTTCAGGCAAAGCCTTCGAATTGCCTGTGGTTGGGTCTGAAAAAGTACATGCAGAATTTGGGTCTAGGAAAAGATCCCCACTTGGAAGAAAAATATAAATATATATGAAGGCCTCAGAAAGGCGGTACACCATGAAGCTGGCACTCAAGAAGGTCACCGCACAAACGGTTGTGAGACTAGAATTCCAACAAAAAGAAGAGAAATTGTAAAGCGATACAGCAAGGAACTTGGGAGATTCAAGGAATAGAGAAAAGGCCAGTGTGTCTGCAGCATTGCGAACAGGGGAGGTTGTTATGAGAGGAGACGTCTCATCTCCTGAGCTCCTGCCGTGTTCCAGGCACTTTGCTGAGAGCTGGAGATATTGCCTGAAATAAAACACAGTCTCTGCTACCATCACACACTCATTCAAACTCAAGCAAAGCCATTGCAATTAAAAAGAGAAGGCAATAAAAAGCAAACATTTATCGAGCTCCACTTCATCAGGGAATGTGGCAGAAGCATTATATTATTGAGACCTCAAAGCAACCTTGTGGGTTGAAGTTTATAATCTGTGTTTCTACCTATAAAGCAAATAAGTCTCATAGAGCTTAAGAAAATTATCAAGTATAATGACTTAATAACTATATCTATAGTCTACATTCGTGCTTCTATACCATAAGTGACTGGAAGCTTGGAGATTTGCATTAAGAACTAGGGCTTGCAGCTGGAGAAATCCTACGATCTAGGATGGCTTGCTGGTAAGCTTGTATCTACTTTCTGAGGATCTTATCTACCCTTTTCTAAGGAGTGATTTATTTGAGTCTTAGATGATGCTGTGTGCATAGCTATAGCCTAAGTAGCTGACACTGCACATGTTCCAAGCTGCAGAGGAGGCTGGCAGGCGGACCATTATTCCACTGATCCTCTTCACACCACAAACAGCCGAGGCCTTTGCCTCTGGGCATCCTGGGGTCATATACCTCACATTGAGCCATGACTCAATTCCACACGATTTCAGAAACTCCATCCTAGCTTACACCTTGAACTGAAACACAGTCCTTGAGAAAAAGCGATGGCCGATTAAAAGACTTGACATAATAACCAAAACCCTGAAATTGAAGCACTCAAAGTTATTAGCCTGGCTCAGAAATGAACTGCCGTGTCTTTCTGGGAGAGTCATTTCATCTTCGCTTCGATTTTGGTTCTAATTTACTAAGAATATGAATGTGTCAAGTTATAGCAAAAATAAACATGTATCTTAGTGTTCTTATCTTTGAAATGGGGATAATAATAGACCTTCATTCAAGAGTCTGAGTTGGACACAGGCAATGTATCTTACATGGGTATCAAGGAGTCCGATGATATAATAATTGCAGCCTTTTCCCTCCTTGCATAAAACATTTCCCAAGGCTCAAATGGAATGCCCCCATTATCACCTGCATTTGTTATTATGTTTCTTCACTTACATATCCTCTTTCAGGTCTACCAAGAGAAGGATTAATATTTTAAAGCAGCAGCAGAGTGGTGTGATACACTGTCATTCTAACCGGGGCATTTTAATGCAATTGTGCAATGTGACTGGAGCGGAGACCTCAGGTTAATGTCTACTGTCTTTCACTTTCAATTTAAACACTAGATTAAGGATGATTTGCTCTTTGTGAACATGACAGAGACCTTTTGAGATGAAATGTATTTAAGCCAATCTGGTTGCTGGAGTTGTTGGGACCAAATCCCTGAGGTAAACATTATGGTGACTGCTGAGAAATACCTCTCCAGTTCTCAGAAATGACTGCTTTTCATCCGCAGCAGACAGATAGGAATACCAAAGCAAAACCCAGCATCCTTTCTGTTCTCTAGCCACTTACCTATTCATATCAAGAGAATATTTTCATTAGCAAAAGATTACAACCTCTCCCCATACTCTGTCTACATTGTCCTCCTTTTATTGCTTGATGTATCAGGGACTCCTTTTTCTTTCCTAAGACTATGCTACACATCCTTATCCACCGTAGTTGTAAGGGCTGTATCCCCCAAGTCTTGGTCTGTCTTCACTTCAATTCAATGCTACCACAGGCTGTCAAGCCCTTCTGAAGCAAGCTTAGGCAATTAACCCCCCTTTTATGTTGTGTTCTACCCAGTTCTTTCAGAGAGGTAAACCAAGGTAAATGCAAAAAAAAAAAAAAAAAAAGCAGATACTGTGAAATGGATTTTTTGTTGTTGGAAAACTTGTGCTATTCTAGCCATTCATATGCAGATTGATATTTCTCCCATTGTTGCAGAGCGTCACCCACACTAAGTGCTCGAAACTGGTTGCTTTTTGTTTTATAATTTTTTGTTTTCAAGGAACATGAATAAATGATGTATTTTTGTCCAAGTTTCTCTCTGCAGGAATTTTACTAAGTCTAAGCACACATATTTGCCAGAAAGATCTGCAAGGTCCTGGTAATTATAGTCACAATGCGCTCCGTGACTAAGTCACGGACATTTCATCATTTCACATCCTTTAGGAGACTCGTGTTTTAGGACATTTTCACTACAGAAGAGCTTTCAAAAAAATATTGGCAAGTGTTTCGAACAACAGAAAAGAGGAAACATTAGAGAATGTACTCTTAAAAAAATATATAGTAGAAGGGGAAGAAAGCTGAATCCTCAGAATATCTTCTAATTTTTTCCAGTATGCTCCGTGAGAAGTGGGAATGTTCAGCAGACCCAGATTACAAAACAGTCAAAGAGAAAAAACTAAACTGATGTCATGTATTTGCATTCTATCTTAATTTCCTTCCTGTAGTGAGTTTAATACATCATTAATCGAATCATAAACATACCAGAATGAAGTAACTTTCTAAATGCTTTTAATATTTTAAATTTCAATCTTTAAGGGTAACTTAGTTTTAAAAACCAAATGTCAATTAAGAGCTCCTATGCAGGGAAACCTAGACTAAGAAAAATAGGTAATGATTTCAATAGCTTCCTACTTCTTTTAAAACATTATTGCCCTTAATTCAATCACACAGTCAATGGCCGTGTATCCTTCGTTCCTCCGCCTCCTAGCTCCGGAAGCACTAACTTTGTATCACACGCAGGCTGCCATGTTTTGGGGTACAATTCCCAACTGGAGAGCTGGCAGAGGGCTGCTTCTGGGTCACATCTGGGAAAGCTCCTCCTGGTTTTTGACCGTTGCACAGAGAAGTAAATGCCACCTTGATCTTTCTCATCCCAGTTTCCACCCTTATAATCTCAAAGAGGTTTTTATGTGAAAGGACGCTGACAATGCTATTATAACACTACAGTGCATTCTATTATATATCGCAATGCTTATAGGTAGGACAAAAATCTCCAAATAGTCTCTGCTCTGAATTTCTGCTCTATGTTCATTCTCTCTCCCCCTGCTTCCTACGCCCTCCCCCCAGATGACTGAATTCCTGAAGGATGCAGAAGGCACACACAGCTGGGCCTAAGAAAGTTGTATGCATATATGGATTGTGTGTGTTAAACTATTTACACTGGTGTGTGGGAGGAACTGAGAGCTTTTCTTGCCCGATAAAGAGCAGGGATACCAGAGGAATGGGAATTGAAAATAATAAACGTTAAGAGCCTCAACAGATGACATTTTAAATGTTTACAAACCACAAAATTTCCATTAACATAAGCAGTGTTATTATAAAGCAATCAGACACAACATAAAGAGACACTCATACACAAATAATCTGTGTACATTTCTTGCGTCAGAACAAATGCCACTAGGTGACCTCTAAGATTCTGCTTCAGTCTTACTTCATACACAGGGTGGATATTAGGAGAGTCCAGAAAATTTATAAAGCATGAGGACATTTTCCTTTTAAATTGCAACAAATTTCTTCCCCAGAACATTATGTGCTAGTGTTCCCTAATGGCATTCAACCCCTACAAATTATCTATTTATATTAAAATATTAAGCCCTAAAAATATATTTACATTTTTTTTTAGTTATCAATAAAATGCATTAGTGCAACGTGGACACTTTAGTTTTTTCTAATCATATTTTCTAATCTTCAAAATTTAGTAATTTGCAATCTATCTCCCAGTCATTAGTGTCAATTAGAGAGGCGCTCCCTCATACCAGATGGTACTGAGGGAACAGAACAAGAAAGTGAGAAGAAAATGTGTTTTTTAAAACCTCCTACATAGCACTTTAAACAAAAACTGTGTGATGTTTTAAAGAAAAAATATAGTAAGAGTTTAGAACATAAGACCTTTCCTTCTGGAACATCTTAAGACCAGGGATTCCACACTGTCACACACAGAAAAAAAAATGACTAATGACACTCTTTTAAGCAGAATGTACAAAGTCCATACAGCAATGATTTCCTTTAAATATGAAACCAAAATGGTAGTCCATGCAGGCAAGGTCCTGTTTTAGCATTGCTTTGTGCTTAATTTTAGACTCCATAATTTACAAATGAAGATTAGCAAATCTTTCTTATTCCATCCCGTCAATTTAGGATTTGATTCACAGAATAGTAAGGAAAAATTGTGAAATAGCCAGAGCCTTTAAAAGGGCTGATATTTCATTAACTATAATCTCTCCATAGGAACTAATTATTTCTCATGTAGAGTTGTCTACCTTCATTATGGGCACATTGCAGGCTATAAACAGGTAAATGATGAATGAATGAATGAATTAGTGAATGAATATGATCTGCTCTCATCCACAGTGATCATTTTGGACCATCCTAGACACAATGTTTTTGCATCAGTGTATGACCTCCTGTCTTAGGTTATAGGAGAAAAGCTAAAGATAATAATTTGAATGTAATAGTTTATTTGGAAAGTGATTCCAGGAAACATAAGTACTGGAGTGGGGAAATGAGACAAGAAGCTTAAACAAAGTATGTCAATGAGTTAATTTCCCTGGTACACCGCAGAGCTAGGGCTCAGTCCTGCTGGAGACTTCTACAAGACATCATAAAGTCAGCTGTCCAATGGGCAAGGGAGATGGATCCATCGTTGGTTGAGGTCTGCTCCTGGAAGTGTCAACAAACTGACATTTCCAGCTTTACACACACACACATTCAAAAACTTAGAAAACTTAGAGTCACAGGGACCTACAGTTAGGAGCCATAGGTGTGTACATTGTGGTGAGTGCTGAGAAGAAAGGGCCGAGTTGTCCATGGTAACCGGTACCCCCCCCCATATAACAACAGACCTTATAGGCTTTTTCTACTATTGTCTATGACAAAAATGATATAGACCTACTTGTGGCATTCTAAACTAATTACAATTTTACTATCATTTTGAGACAAATTACCCAAACAGGTAGAAATACACATGCAAGTAGATGCAGTATTCCTTATGCCTTAAAAAGCAAAAACTCAAAATTAATAACTTCTTAATTTTTTTCCCATTAAAACCACATGATTCAAGACCGATGTGTAAATATCAAATTATTGAGGCAGGTCAATTAAAGATTGGCTGATCTTTCTTAAAGAAAGATCATTCACTTTTGTCATCAGTCCTTTTAAAATCAGTGAAGTCTGTATGGAAAAATGGAGCATCTCATGGATGCTCTTATAGGAAGATCATACTCATGGTCAGGCCCAACACCGGCAATGTTTCCTAGACCTTTTTTGTCTTACCACTTCAGTTATCTCCAGCCAGTTTTTAGGACTCATTATTCCAAAAGACTTCTTTTTATTAGTATTCAAAAGAGAGAAATTAACTCCGTCTTGGCACATAGCTGACTTTAGAACATTCTGTTCTCATCAAAGTAGTTTACATAATAGCATCTGTAATAACTGGATTGTTTTCCAGAATTGTCCCACATAGCTTCATACTTCACCTTCGTATTGAAAAAGTTTAGAGATCTCAGTATGAAATGACTTATGTGCTATGTTTTGAAGAAGGAACATTCACCAAGTAGGAGTTTTTGGATGGAAGAAATAATCTCAGAAGGTTTCTTAGTATGCTACTATACTCGAAGTCCCCAGGCCCATATGGCCCCAGCAATCTGCGGCTCTGCCCACATAGGAACTCCTGATGTGCTTCTGAATGTAGTCAAATGTTTCCTGAAAAACATGCATATTTAGGACATTTGCTAAAGTCCAACTAGCAGGAACAACCACAGGAGGGCTTACTAGTGTAGTTAGTATTAACAGGTTTTCCAAGTTACAAAGGCTGCTGCTGAATCTTAAATCTGAACTATGTCCTTGCCACTACTTTAAACCTCATTCCCTTTGCTAATTGTCTTCAAGGTTATTTCTAAGGACACTTGTTTTAAATGTTTTCTAGTCTGCACCCTCTAGTCAAGGTAAATTTCATGATTCTCTCTCTTTTTTTTTGTTTTTGTACTTTCTCTCTTGCTCTATTCTCAATCAAATTTTTTATTTTACAGATCAGAGAAAAACTGAGACTTGTAAACATGAATCAGTTAATCCCAAGACACACACACAGTGGCAGAGCCAGAATGCCCATACGTGATTGACTCCAGAGCTACGCCATGGTTCCCTGCGCTGTGCTGACAGTGATGACATGACATGTCTAAATACATAAGGGGAGAGGGTGGTAGTGAAAGTAATAAGAACTTAAGAGGGAACTCATCAACAACTGAGAGGAAAAGGAAGGATCACACGAAAACATAATAGATAAGACTCAATGACTTGTAATAGTATTTTGCATTTACATAGTGATATCTTTTGCCTCAATCTTATCAATGCATTTTGCACACGTACATTATCTAACATTCATTCAACAGGCTTTGTCAGTACCTACCATAATCTGTGTTCTGTTCTAGGGACTGCAGGTACTAAAACAAAGCCCCAGGAACCATAGGTTTTCCATTGTGGTGGGGCAGAGAAATAATAGGCAAATAAATAGACAGCTGATAGAACATCAATTAGTGAAGGACAGATCGTAGTCAAGGAAGAATGAACTATCCAGTTCATTATTCTAATTCTAGATTAAGCATCTAGTTTATTGTTGATGTAATGAACTAGACTTTTTTTCCAGGTAGACAGGCCTCACTAAAGAAATAACATTGACCATCACTTGGTTTTTCATCTTATTCCAAACCCCCCTTCTAGAAGGCAGAAAGGAAGAAGCATTCTCTTTTCACAGAGGAAATAAAATCCCAGATTACTAAAGTAACTTGTCCACTTGTGTCACTATAAAACCAGGATGAAATACAAAAGTTCAGAAATTCAAATCACTGTTAATAATAATTGTGCTTGTTAGGTTGTTTTATACATATATATCCATGATTTCCTTTGCCCTTATTGGCTAAGACAAGTCTTTTATCATCCTCCCATTTTTTTTTAAACTGATGAGCAAATTGAGGGGAAAAAAATATTAAGAAACTTACCCCAAAGTCAGATAAGGGAGAATCTAAATCCCAAATAGAGTTCAGTCTTCAAACCTCTGCTCCTGTGTCCCTACCATATACTCCAGTCCTTCCAATGGATCAACAAGCTTCTAGTAAATATTGATTTCACCTTTCTCAAGTAGTAATTTAAAGTAGTGTATATATTTCAACAAGTGTCACCGCCATCCACTCAGCCTTCTTAAAAAAGAGCAGTGCTATATTTCAAAGGAATGTATGAACAAAATTCTTACTAGTTTGTCATGTTCATCATTCATGAATATTTATTGATTTTTCTGGAGTCTTAGATTTTCAAAACTCATAGATCCTTGTAAGAATCTGATGATGGCTAAGAACAATCTCCCTAAATAAATGCATAAAATTTCAGGATGTTCTCAGGCACTTTGACACATATTTTTAAACCTGCTGGCATCAACTGGCTTCTGAGTTAAATTTTGTTTCGATAAGGATTAATATAATTGTGGCCCCCCACATCCTATATAAACTAGTCATCTCTCTTTAGTTACATTTTCTGAGTTTTCAAATGAACGCAATGTGCTTAATGTCTTCAAACTTAGTTTCCTTATCACGTAATGTTAAAATAATTACCAAGCATTTTAAATCAGATAACATGGCAAGTACTCAGAACACTGTCAACACATCTGTAAATACTCATTATTGATCATTATTTGTTTTATTATTGTTATTGTCATGGCGGTCTTAAGACAGTGAAAGGGTATTATATCAATAGATTACTGTACTTCAATGTGATACAATTTTGCCAAACATTTTCATTTCAGATGAAAAGTTATTATTACTAACCAGAAATTTCCAAGCTTGGCAAGAAGGAAAACCACGGAAATTATCAGTTTAAACCTCCATGCATTGTACAAGATTTTTTTTAAGAACAGAATGTTGTATACATATTTAATTGAAATAAGGTGTAATGAAATACAAATATAGCAGCTGATATTTCAGAATACCAGAATATTTTTTAAATATTTAAAAAAATTATACCAAACATTATACCAAACACATTTATATGCATGAGATTTTTAACTAGACAACTTTTCCATTAGTAAGATTATAACTCTACATTTTGAAACATTATACAATGATAAAGAGGATTAGCAGAAAGGAAGATATTCCCCTCCAAATATTTTCCACTGCATCTGGGGATATGCTAAACAACATCTGAACAAAGATAGCTGACTTTTTATGGCCCCTTCTGATACGCTCGGATTTATCTACAGGAAAGATGAGACAGTTAGTATTTATATATTTAGATATATTTGTTTTAAATATTTATACTGTACAAACTGCTTAAGCATTTTGAAGATGTTTTGTAAATTCCTCATAAAGTTTTGGTTCAAATGAAATTCGTTGAAAATGTCAGCATAAGTGAAACCATTTGTTGACCAGAATGAGCCGTATGTTATCAGGATGATCGGAAGTAAGGAAGTGTGTAGGTACAGAGATTCATTCTAACTGGACTCAGTTTTCTTAGTCATAAATACTGGAGCTCCTCTAATCAGAACTGAATTTTCAGTACTTCTAAAAGGATGCACGTATTTGTTCCAGGCTCTCTGTTTTCATTATAATGGCCATATCGCAGAGACTGGAGATTGTCCAAACACACATGCATGCTATACTACTTTGTTAATGACAGAACCCCATTATCACCAGGAAACAATATTCCTGGACCCTTTGAAGCAGATATGATCACTTAATATTTAGCTGACAAACTATAAAGAGAAAAGTGTTTTGGAGGACTTCTGGGAAGTCGTTAAAGAAAAAAAAGGTGGGGCATATCCTTTGCCTCCCATTTTATGTCTTTACTGCCTGGGATACGTCCCTGTGGGGAGAATTTGCAAGGCCATCGTGGTTGGTTCCTATAGTGGCGTTTTAGGGGAAGCAGGGAAGTAAAATACATGGAACCTAGGAATCTGATGAGGGTGGAGCTACACCAGATGTCTAGGACCTCTTACGTCAAGATATTTCAGTGACAAATTTCCCCATTTTTCCCTTATAATCTACAATGGCCACAAATTCCAACTTTTACTACTTTTGATTAGCAAATTTTTAAAGAAATTTTTTTTAAAAAATTTTAAATTTTTCTGTCCTCAAGCCTGGTATCAGGCTTTTACATTATGGAGCACCATTTTTTTTTAATTCACTTGTTTAGTAAGAAGAACATACTGTGAGCCAGTTACTCAGGTAGCAGCTGGCAATTGGTCAAGGAATAGAATAGGAACAATTATGGAGCTAGCAGGGGAGCCAAGCATTAAACTAAGAAGCAAACAAATAAATACATAATTATCAACTGTGGTGTAAAAGAGGAAATAATGTGAGGAAAGTTAAATGATATTTTGCTTTAGACTGAAGTTCCAAGCAGGATTTTCTAGAAATGATATTAACTGAAACCAAAGGGTGCCCAAAGTTACTGGGAAGAAAG
>NW_003852532.1:1754174-1756491 GCF_000181295.1 Otolemur garnettii | reverse complement strand
CCTTGGAAAGAAACATCCAAACTCCTAAGCATGGTGCTCTGCTCCACTTATGATTGAGCATTAATCTACTCTTCCAGTTATATATCCCACATGCCCTCCAAATGCCCTTAGCCCTGGTCACAACTGTGTGCTTTCTTTGTTCATATTGTCTACAGCTGGTGTACAGCTTCTACCCCTGTCTCTCTCTCATATTTTTAGCCCCAAAATTCTGCTTATATTTCAAGGTTCAATTCAGATCCTAAATCCTCTGAGGTTTTCCTAATTCTCGATATAGTCTCCCTTCCTTAGCATGATATTATTAGTCTGCTATCTCTGTAAGCAGGAAATATTTAACTGTCTTATATTTTCCAGGCTAACCTTGGGCTCTATTACAAGGTATTATTCTACCCAATGACCAAAAGACAAAAAAAGAAAGAAAAAAGAAAAAGAAAGGAGAAAAAAATACAAAAAGAAACCCTTTAGTCAACTCCAATTTTCCTAATGGTTAGTTTTTCAAACATAATAGGTTCACTTAATTAACCAGAATGTTCTTAGTCAATTTAAGATTGTTTCAGTCACTTCAGGATCCCCAAACTACTTTCTTTTTCTCTGAAGGGATTAATTTAATTTCCTAGGGTAATTACAGGGTAAGGAGGCACTGGGGAGTGGGTTACTGCTTGTCTTATAACATCCTCCATATTGACCAATGCTTCTTTATTTGTTTTAACATCTAGTTAGTGCCCTCATCTTCCCTGGTCCCTCTGGTTTATGTGTCCTTTCACTCTGCATCCTCCTTGTCCCTAACTTGAGTCTATTCCAGGATTAAAGTCTCTTAACTAGCTTTCACAAACTCTGACAGCCAGGAAAAATGTGGTGTCTCCCATGCTGACATACTCTCAGAAAATTTGTTGGGATTGCACAGCCATTCTGAATCTTTCCTAGAGGCACACACACCCTAGGCATCTATTCCATAGGTATTTCCACTTTCTGAGAATCTTCTGAGATGCTACCAACATCTACAGTTCCAACTCTCCTTCTCTTAAAAAAATCCTCCCACTTCTGTGCTACTCTCTACATCCCTAAAAGAGTTACCTGGGGTTTCCATCACCTGTCCCTTCCTACAAAGTTTTCAGACCAAGAAGAATTGGTCACAGCCCCCTTCTTTGAGGCTGTAGCCACATCCTTCCTGTCACTCTTCTTCCCTAACAAATCTCTGAGTGAGAAACAGACCTGTCCTCCATGTCTGCCCTTTAAATACATTGTTAAGAACATGAACTTTATTCCAATACTCCTACGAGCCTAACTATTTGAAATTCAAAAATCCTGGCTCTAACACATCACAAATCTTGGCTCAAAAAACTAATTACCTCCCTCATGAGTTTAAAAAGTCAATTCCGTTATTCAAAAGCCAAAAATTTGATTCATTTCCCCCTGTATTCTATGTAATCATTCTCTTGGAGAAATGCTTGACTCCTAGGGAATGAGGGTATCTCCTGGGAGTGAAGGAACGATCAAGTTGATAAAATCTCAAAATTAAATTCCACCAGGGTTCTTTATTAAAAAGATCCAATCTACCTATGGTATAGTTCCCTCTTTTAGATGCTATCCAGGCTTTGGAAGAAGTAGCCTTTGAGGTAGTTGACAGATCCGTAGCTTTTATGTATATCAGATGGCTTGAATTTAAATCTTAGTTCTACCCCTTACCAGCTGAGAGGTTTTGGACATTTTAATTAGCCTTTCTCATCTTCATTGTCTTTATCTGTGACATTAACTGTACTAAAATTCAAAAGATTATTATGAGGATTAAATTATATAATCCATATTAGGTACTGTAATATGTACTACCTTGAAATATAACTAGGAAGAACTCATTAAAAGGTTAGTTTTAATTATTATTGACCAAAAAAATATTGCCTAGGTTTCAGAACAAATGAGACCATATGGCTCATCTAATCCAACACGGTCAACCTGTAGGAGGGGAAAACAATTTTCTAAAAGACATGTTGCCTGGACTCAGTCTCCTGATTCTTATACTTTGTTCTCTTACTTAATCTATTAAGCCATAATGACCACTTCATATAGTGGAGTGATTATAAACTCTGATTCTAGCTGAATGATTATATTTTTTAGTAACTATCATCACCTAAAGACATACAAAAGGACAATTTTATTAGTGAACATAGATAATAAAAATATGCAAGAACCTTTGGCTAGAACAGAACACTCAAGTCAGTGAGCAGTTTTCTTTCTCTATGAGAAAGATGCACTCAAAAGATGCTAAGGGGAGCGGCACCTGTAGCTCAGGGAGTAGGGCACCGGCCCCATATGCCAGAGGTGG
>NW_003852532.1:1752172-1753965 GCF_000181295.1 Otolemur garnettii | reverse complement strand
CCCTCAGGAATCTAGGAATTCTCCGAATTTAAAATATATTTTTCTTTTGATGATAATTAAGAATTAATAAAACTGTGTCCTGGATCAATCTTATTTCTACCTTATAACAGAATAGGGCCTGCATTTCTAATGTGTATTTACAATGCATAGGGAAAAGTTGGTGCCAAGAGATTACATCATGTGAGATTGTTAATGTTGGTAATTTTGGTTACATGTTTAATAATATGTCTTATTAAAGTCAAGTTTGAATGATTGAAAAATAAGAGTAATCAGCCCTCATTTGTTTTGTGTATGTTGTTTCTTATGTTTGTGTGTTAATGGGAATAATTTCTTAATAGGAAAATTTTGATAAAGCAGAGCAGAAGTGATATTATCTGCAGGGGAAAGCTTTCTTCAGTAGAAGAAATGGCGTGGGAAACCACATAAATATAGGCCTTCAGTAAGAGCAGGAGTCGGGGCTGCAGGTGGCGGGAGAGATGACAGAGCATACAGATGTGTGTGTATTTGATAAATCTGATGGCAGGAAGAGAAATCCTTCTTCTTATTGCTTGAATATTTTCAGTGAAATAACAGCAGAGCCATAAGCTGAGTCCATTTTGAGATAGTAACAGTGAATTGACTGGGAAATATATTGGCTATTGCCTGGAAGTGCTAAGAACACACTGAAAGTATGACCTAACCCACAAAAATGTCCCTATCATTGACAGAAAAGAGAGTGTATGAATAAAAATGCAACAAGGCTGTGGAGCTAACACATAAAATGGTGGCAAAAGTGATTTTGATACTTTTTGTACAGTAACGAGCTCAAGGATGGAGAAAGAACAGCAAAAACACTCAGATTGACACTAGCCTTGTAAAGATTTTCTGCTGCAAGTTGATGATGTGCTTGAGAAAAATGGGAACAGAAAAGTAATCCACTAAATGGCTCAGACAACTGACAGGTATAGGAAGTGGCAGAAAAGCCAAGCCAGAAAATATAGACAAATGCTTCTGGACATATACTAGAGGCATAAGACAAAATCAATGTTTGGAATAGTTGACAGCGAGTGAAGATCCTGATGTAACTGATATCCTTGAGTTGTTTACTCAATTTCCAAAAAGAGGATACCCAAACCCTATGTATTTGTTAGAGGAGAAATGAAGAGTGGTGCAGACCATCGGAAGAGATTTTTATAAACAATAAACCACAGCATGGTAAGAATGAGCATTTAGGACCACATAGGAACTACTTATCATGTGAATATATTTTACAAAAAAGGTTTCTTTAAGTATGCTTAAAACTGGAATCAGTGGGCCTATTTTATCATTATGGTGCCAAATTAATGCTCAAGAATGGGAAGAGCCAGGCATGGTGGCTCACTCCTATCTAAAATGCTATCATTTGGGGAGGTTGACCCAGGATGTTCCCTTGAGGCCAGGAATTTGAGACCAGCCTAAGTAAAAGCAAGTCCCCATCTCTCCAAAATACAGAAAAATCATCTGGACATGATGTTGCATGCCTCTCGTCCTAGCTACTCAGGAGACTGAGGCAAGATCATTGCTTGAGCCAGGAGTTGAAGGTTTCAATGAGCTATGATGATTCAACTGTCCTGTAGCACTCTAGCCTAGATGAAAGAATGAGACCATCTAAAAAAAAAAAAAGGGGAATAACAAAGAAACAGCAAAGACTCTTAAACTTTATGAAGAATATCAATCCCAAATAATCTTAGCAGACAAATAAGAAGTAAAAGAGAGGGTAGTGCCTGTGGCTCAAGGAGTAGGGTGCCGGCCCCACATACCAGTGGTGGCAGGTT
>NW_003852532.1:1747037-1751684 GCF_000181295.1 Otolemur garnettii | reverse complement strand
ATTAAAGTATTATACATGGTCATGATAATACAAAGAGCAACTTTCAGAGACCCAGAGGCTTGCCAAGATCTGCCCAACTCTCAGAAAGTTTCCAGAAAAAGCAGTAGAGCACATGCAATTAAATTGACCTTACTTCCATGGCAGGAAATTTATAGGCATAATGCTATTTTCGGAAATGCAATCTATTGAGATCAAGGCAACATTAGCTCTCACTAATCTACTAGAGTTCTTTGGGAAGGACAAATAAATGGTTAGACAAGGAGGAACTGGTGGATAATTGCTTTTGACAGGAAAAATTTTCAAGATGTTATTAAGCCTCTATAATAGCATCAAATTTTGTTGGCAGGGCAAGAAATAAAGTCCCTTAAAAAAAAATCTGTGCAAAATAGCCAGTCGAACCCAGATTTCTAATACACCTCACCTCAAACCTATTCCAGATCCCAAAAGAAATTACCAAAACAATATAAAAATAGGAATCCACACATGAAAATATCCAGAGGTACTATTTACATTCCAAAATAAAATTTCATAAGAAATAACTACTGTATGTAATGAAATTGGATCAAAAAGATGTCTAGTGACTCCTTTGCTAGAGAATGCAAGGAAGGAAGCAGAGGAAATCTTGATCCCTCTTACTTAAAAATATGAAAGCTGGAGGTGAGAGAAGGAAGGTTGTACTGGATAGACTCCTCACTCTCCCCCAGTGAAATGCCGGGTGGTGTGTGGCTGGGCCAAGTGCACAGCCTCACCAAGTGCAAGGACAGCAGGGCTTCTGCCTGCTGGGAAAACACAGCAACGATGGCAACACCAGTGAAGAGGCCAGGTATCATCATAGAATACAATTATTAAAAATTAGAATACAATAAAAGTTAAAAAAGAAGCCAGAAAGGAAAAATAGTAGAGATCATTGATCTTTCAGGTCAAAATACACCACACCTGAGGTCTTCTGGAATTGCACACTCAGTCTGTGTGTTCCTCCCACTGTACTCTGGCTCCAGGATCTCTGAGCTGGCAACATAAGCTGACATCAGCCAGTACAAACAAAAAATGGAAAAAGAATTTTGATAAACAGACAAACTACACACATGCACGCAGGCGCACACACACAGCAGAAGCGAGGTAGCTCACAATCTGTGACCCATATTCAAGAGAACGCAGAATGGAGAATTAGGTTTGAGAGCAATTTTGATGGAATTAATTGTAGACATATTGAATTTCTGTGCCTGTGACACACTGAGGGGAAAGGTTTAGTGATACGTATAGTGAGCTGCCTCTAAGACGCCTTCATGTTCTACCTTCTTATAATTCCTTCATTCTTCTTCTACCCCTTATAATTTCTTCATCTTGAGAAAGACTGGCCTGAATGACTCACTTCTTTTTTTTTCCTTTTTTTTTTTTTTTTTTTTTGCAGTTTTGGGCCGGGGCTGGGTTTGAACCCACCACCTCCAGTATGTGGGGCTGGTGCCCTACTCCTTGAGCCAGAGGCCCTGCCCCTGAATGACTCACTTCTAATAAACAGAGCACAGCAAAAGTGATAGGTTAAGTTATGCTAAGACTGTGCTTTCTTCTTGCTTTCCCTCCCTCCCTGTCTCGCTCTGAGGGCAGGCAGCTGCTTTATTGAGAGATGCCTAATGTAGAGGCCTGTAGAACAAGAAACCAAGAGAGGACTCAGTGCAACCCCTGACAAGGAGCTCTGTCCTACCAACAACCATAAGAGTTCTCTTGGAAACGAATCTTCTTGCTTTTGAGCCTTTAAATAAATAGACCATAGTCACGGCTACCCCTGGATCCCAATTTTGTGAGAAACTTTGAGCCAAAAGGCTGGGTCCTGATTCCTGACCCACAGAAATTATTTTTCATGATTTTTATAGATGTATGGGGTAATAATGCTGTTTTGCTATATGGATATATCCAGTAGCAGTGAAGTTTGGGCTTTTACTGTGGCCATCACCCAAGTAGTATACATTGTAGCCATTAAGTAATTTTTCCTCTCTTACCTTCCTCCCACGTTCCCTCATTTCAAGGCTCCCATGTCTATTAACCCCTTCTCTATGTCCATGTGTACACATTATTTAGCTCCCATTTAAATGTGAGAACTTGCAACATTTGGCTTTCTGTTTCTAGATTATTAACTTAATGTTCCATCCATGTTGCTGCAAATGACAAGATTTCCTTCTTTATGGATGACTAGTATTCCATTGTATATGTATACACTACATTTCATCATTTATCCATTGATGGACATGTAGATTGATTCTATTTCTTTGCTGTGGTGAACAAACACACACTAGTGCTTAGCTTGCTAATAGACTCATTTCTTTTCCTATTGTAAGATACCCAGTAGTAGAATTGCTGGAACAAATGGTAGTTCTACTTTTAAGGTTGAGAGAATTCTGCTTATTGTTCTTTGTAGATGTGCTAATTTACATCCCCCCAGCAGCGTATAAGCATTGCCTTTTCTTCACGTCCTCTTAATTTGTTATTTTTTATCTTTTTAACAATAGGCATTCTGGTTCGGCACCAATAGCTCAAGTAGCTAAGGCGCCAGCCACGTACACCAGAGCTGGAAGGTTTGAATCCAGCCCAGGCCTGCCAAACAACAATGACAGCTACAACCAAAAAATAGCCTGATGTTGTAGTGGGCACCTACAGTCCCAGCTACTTGGGAGGCTGAGGCAAGAGAATCATTTAAGCACAGGAGTTTGAGGTTGCTGTGAGCTGTGACATCACAGCACTCTACCCAGGGCAATAGCTTGAGGCTCTGTCTCAAACAAAACAAAAGGCATTCTGACTTGTGTGAGGTGGTACCTCATTGCGGTTTTAATTTTCACTTCTCTCATGATGAATTATGTTGAGCATTTTTTCTTATGCTGTGGGCCATTTGTATGTCTTCTTTTGAAAAATATCTGTCCATCCCCTCTGCCTATGTTTTAATGCACTTTGGGTTTTTTTGTTGTTGAGTTTTGAATTCCTTGCAGATTCTGAATATTTGTCCTTTGTTAGCTGTATATTTTGCCAATATTTTCTATTATTCTTTATATTGTCTCTTCACTCTGTAGATTATTCACTACTTTTTTGTGCAGAAGTATGTTAGGTAAATTATATATCTTTTGTCTGTTCTGTTTTTGTTGGATTTATTTTGCTTAGGACAATGTTTGAAGAGTTTTTCCTAGGTTTTCTTCTAGAATTTCTATACTGATGGTTTCAGGACTTAGACTTTAGCCTTTAATTCATCTTGAGTTAATTTTTGTATATGGTGGGAGATAGAGGTTTAGGTTCATTCTTCTGCATATGACAATCCAATTTTCTAAGCATCATTTATTGAAAAAGGTTTCCTTTCACCAGTGTATGTTTTTGTTGACTTTGTTGAAAATAAGTAGTTGGCTATAGGTATGTGGCTTAATTTCTGGGTTCTCCATTCTTTCCTTTGATCTGTGTGTCATCTATGTGTCTATGATTAAACCTATACCATACTCTTTTGGTACCATAGCCTTTTATTGCAGGGAGAATGAGGACCGAAGACCCCATTCTTGGCAAAGGAAAGCACCCCACAAAAAGCAGAAAATTAAAAAGTAAACTGAGTGAGTCAGAACAAAGAAAAGTCAGCTAGTTTGCACTTAAGCTAGCCGTTATTAGCAAGCTTCCTGCCTTTTCTGAAATTCTAGCCTGTTGAGAATACAGCTTACAAGCACCCCTACTGCGTCTGTGAGCACTCTGAGGAAAAATGGTCATAGAAGAGGCTATAACAAGACCTAGAAAGATACTGGGTCATCTCCTGCCTAGTGAACAGGCAAAGCAGATACCCATTGTAGAGATTTGCATTTGCCTGGGGCAGAGATCAAGGGAGTAGCTCCAGCCCTGAGATATGGGCAGAAGAGTTTATATCCCTTATCACAAAGGAAGATCCTCTGTAGTGGTGATGGAAGGAAAATTCCTCCCTCCCACTGATTCCTCAGAGGAGATTAACGCTATTGGCATTTTACTCCACAGGAAACTAGCAGAGTTTAACACATCCCTAGAAATCTGTTTGTGTGATCTCAAGCAGGAGGCTCTCCCAACACAAGGCTCAGATTTCAGATTTCTCAAGGCTACCCTTAAGGTTAATAACAACAATAGGAGCTGATATATGCTCAAGCAGAGAAACTGCTGGCATCTCTGTTCCCTCGCTCTTCTTACCTTCTAGGCAAATGGACTTCAATAAAAGTAGAGGGGAGCAAACATGTGGGGCCATTGCCAGAATCCCACAAAAGGGCAATGGACCCCTGAGTTCCCACTTTTAATTCTACTCTATGTCTCATGTCTCTTTCTTTATCGTTGTTTCTAACTCTATATTTCTTTCTGGAGTTAGTTTGTTTCTGACTCTATATTTCTAATTTCAGGGTGGGACCTGACATTTTGTGTCCAATGACATTTGGCTCCCACGCGGAAAGCTACATTTTAGTATAATTTGAGTCCTCCAGCTTTGTTCCTTCTACTTAGGATTGCTTCAGCCATTTGAGGTCTTGCTTTGTTCCTTATAAATTTTAGGATTGTTTAAAGTTGATGTTTTTAATTGTTCTGTGAAAAAAGGATGTTGGTATTTTGATAGGAATTACACTAAATCTGTGGGTGGCTTTTGGTAGCATTGTCATTTTTTTTTTTTTTTTT
>NW_003852532.1:1736473-1746846 GCF_000181295.1 Otolemur garnettii | reverse complement strand
TTGTTTTGGCGGGTCCGGGCTGGGGATTCGAACCCGCCACCTTAGGTGTACATGGCTGGCACCTTAGCCGGTTAAGCTATAGGCGCTGAGCCAGCATTGTCATTTTAATGATATTAATTCCCCCAGTCCATGAGCATAGGATGATTTTCTGTATGTTTATATCTTCTACAATTTACTTCATTGGTGATTATAGATCTCTTACCTCCTTGATTAAATGTATTTCTAGGGTATGTGTTTGTTGGTTGGTTGGTTTGTTGTTTGTTTCTCAGTTTGGTTGTTATTGCTATATAGAAATGCCATAGATTTATGTACAGTAATTTTTGGAACTGAAATTTTACTGAATTCATTTATAAAATCTAGGAATCTTTTGGCAAAATCCTTAGGGTTTTCTACAAGTAAGAGCGTATACTCAGCAAAAAAAAAAGTTTGACTTCCGCTTTTCCAATTGGGTGCCTTTTATTTTTTCTCTTGCCTTATGACTCTGTTTAGAACATCCAGCACCGCATTGAACAGGAGTGGCAAAAATGGGCATCATTATTTTTCTCCAGGGGAATGCTTTCGAGTGTTCCCCTGTTCAGTATAATGTTCACTGTAGATATGTCATCTGTGGCTTTCCTTATTTTACAACATATTCCTTCTATACCTACTTTGTTGAGAGTTTTTATTTTGAAGAAATGCTGGATATTTTAATGTTTTTTCTGCATCTGTTGAGATAATTATTTGGTTTTTGATTTTAATTGGGTGTGGTAGATAATATGGTATATATTACAGAATATTCCGTGTGCTGATGAGAAGAATGTATATTCTGTGGTCATTGGGTAGAATGTTCTATAAATATCTGTTAGGTCCATTTGGTCTAAATTCCAATTTAAGTCCAATGCTTCCTTATGGATTTTCTGCCTCAATGATCAGTCTAGGGCTGTCATTAGGGTGTTGAAGTTCCCTACTACTATTGTATTGTTGTCAATCTCCTTTCTTTTTTTAACTCTAATCATATTTGTTTTATGCATCTGGGTGTTGGGTGCATATATGTGGGTCATTATCAAAATTTTGAGATACACATAAGTCAGGAAACAAAATCATTTCATAGAGAAATAAATGAAGCCCTCTGGTAATACCAATAAGCCAAGCAAGTTGAAACTCGCACAGGTGAATCAGAAAGGGCATTGTTAACTATGTTTCTTAGAAGTTAATAATGGAGTTATATGAAGTGAATGAGTTAACGAAGTTAATAAGTAACAGTCTGTCTCAAAACTTTCATAGAGACTCATGTATATTTAACATAGTTTTATCTTCTTGGTGAATTGACCTCTTTATCATTATATACTGACCTCTGCCTTTCTTCATTGTAGTTGATTTAAAGTCTGTTTGATTTGATATGATTGATTGTAGCTACTCCCACTGACTTTTTGTTCTTGTTTTCGTGGTACATCTTTCTTTACCTCTTATCTTCAGTCTGTAAGTATTTTTACCAATTAGGTGAGTTTTTTATAGATGGCATATGGTTGGATCATATTTTTTAATCCATTTCTCAAATCTATATCTTCTAAGTGGAATGTTTAATACATTTATGTTCAAAGTTAATATTGATATGTGAAGTTTTGTTCCATAATTCTTACCTGGAATTGTAAGAATTGCTTTGTAGTTTTGTCTGTGTAATTGTTTTATGAGACTTGTGTGTTTTATACTTTTGTGTGTTTATAATGGTGAGTATAGATCTTTCATTTCTATGTTTAGAATTTTCTTGAGTACTTCTTCTAAGATTAGTCTTAATGATGACCAATTCCTTCAATAGTTTGCTTATCTAGGAAAGACTATTTCTCCTGAATTTATGAAGCATATTCTAGCAGGATACAGAATTTACTGTTGCCACTTTTATTCTTTAAGAAGACACCAACCACAATTTCTTCTGGCTTATAAAATTTCTCCTAAGAAGCTTGCTCTTGGTCTTATGGGATTTCCTTTATTGGTGGCTAGATGCTTTTCTCGTGTTGATTTAAGAATTTTTCTCTTCACATTGCCTTTAGATAGACAGACTTCATGTTTCGGTGAAGCTCTTCTTTCAGTATATTTCCCTGGAGTTCTCTGAGACTCTTGTATCTGGATGTCTAAATTTCTAGCAAGATTAGGGAAGTTTTTCTCATTTATTTCCTCAAATAGGTTTCCTAAACATTTTACTTTTTCTTCTGCCTCGGGAATATCTATGATTTGTAAGTTCAGATGCTTTATGTAGACTTAAATTTCCTAAAGGCTTTGATCATTTCTTAAATTCTTATTTCTTTATTTTTGTTGGTTTTAAGATTTTTATTTTATTTATTTTTTTTTACTTTATTTACCTTCTTAATTGCAGACTTTACAGGGATGAAAAAATTTTGGCTATGTGGGTTGCTTTTGTACTTTTTGAGTTAAAGTTATAAGTATGCCTATCACCTAGCTAGTGTACACTGCACTAGTTAAATATTATTTCACCTATTCTCCTCCTCCCTCACTTGCTTGATTCCTGTTGAGTTTTATTTATGCACATGCATGCTGACAGGTTAGTTCCAAATTAATAGTCAGTATATTTTATGTTTGTTTTTCCAACTTTAAAAAATTTTTGTCTGACTGGATTAATTCACATGATCTGTTTGCAAGTTCTGAGAGTCTTTCTTCTACTTGGTCTAGTCTATTACTGCAGATTTTGGTTGTACTTTATGATTCTTTCGTTGAATTTTTCACTTCCAGAAGTTCAATTTAGTTCTTAAAAATATCCCTTTGGTGAATTTCTCATTTATATCCTGCATTTATTTTCTAATTTCTTTGTATTGATTTCAGATTTCCTTGGGCCTCATGTAATTTCTTTAAAATCAATATTTTGAAATTTTTATCTGAAATTTCCAAAGATTAATTTTTATTAAATTAGGTTAAATTTTGATTAAATGTGATTAGGATCTGTGCTACAGACTTACATGACCTTTTGGGAGTAAGGTAATGTAACACTCTGTTTATTCACACTGCCAGAATTGTTATACTGGGTGTTTCATATCTGCCGAAACCATCGCTTCTCTTATGTTTTTAATTTACTTTCATCTGGATGAGAATTATATGCCCCCACCACCAGTATGACTGTATGTGGAATAGAATTATTCGTCTTTGCTCTGGGAGGATTCCACTGGCCAAGGTTCTGTATGAATGTCTTGCTTATAGATCACTTTAGTGTGGTGTTTTTCTCAAATGCCAATTGTAGAAACAAGATACTGGGCATGTGAGTAGGCTCTCAGCCTTCTGCAGCTCTGAAGTGGTGAAGGTTTCCAGATCTTTTATGTCTTTCCTAATTACTGTGCACTTATGTCCATAGATTCTGTACTAGTTTGTGCAATTCAACCTCCAGGCCAATAGATGGCACATACAGGGAAGAGCCAGGGGCAGCTATAGCAGTAGGGTATACTTTTGATCTTTGTTCACTGGAAGAAGTTGTATGGTGTCTCAGGCCAAGGAATGGTGTGTGGGATGCACAGTGGTCTGGGCTCATTTCATAGCCCCAGAAGGCGGATAACCCTGGTTAGAGCTTAAAAGAGCAGGTCTATTCTTGGGTCCCCCAATGGCATACGCAAGCACCAGCTCTAATGGAGGTTGTGAGATAATAGCATTGACTCTAAGTAGTCTTAGTGTAGCTTTCCCAAATGCCAGTTGTAGTACTAATGTACTAGAAGAATGAATAGGTCAAAGGCCTCCAAACCAGCCAAGGTGGCATGGGTGTTGGTGGCATCTGAGGTCACCAAAAGTTTGTCTCCTTACCTATTGCTGTGCGATTTTGTCAGCAGATGATCTAATGGGCTCTGCAGGATAACCTCCGAGTCAGTAGGTGGCACCAGGAGGAAATAGCCAACATCAGGGATGGTAGATTTCGAAGTTTGTTAACCAAAGAAGTACACAGATGTCCCAAGCAATTAGTGGGGGTGTGGAACTCTCAGGTGTTCCTGTCTCTTGTTCTGCCACCAAAGTGGGTGGGTGAGACAAAGCCAGGTGGGGCTGGGTCAGCCAAACCAGTGTGTTCAGTCTCCTGACAGTGGGTGAAAATGCTGGTTCTGGCGGGATTGGAGAGCAATGCTCAGATAACTGGGACAACGTTTCAGGAAGCCAAGATTCCAGGGAAGCTGCCTGTGCTGCATCAGTGAACTCACATAAGAAAAGAGTGGCAGCACGGGCTCCAGCCTAGCAGCAGGACACGGTGGGAACTACCTAACTCCAACGCCCTTGACCTGGTGGGACGCCCTGCTGGGGCCTATCACTAGCAGCAAACTGAAATAGCCTGCCAATCCCCAGTCTCTGTGTAGGTCCAGATATTTCTTCAAGTCAAAATAATGTTCTTTGGCTGGGACAAAAACCATGACTCCAGGGCAACACCCTTCACAGTCTGGTCCCGGGAAGGGTCACACAACTCCCATGCCCACAGCACAACCCCACCACACTCGCCTTTGAGAGCTAGCCATGGGGGCTCCTCCCCTGCTCTAGGTTAAATCACAAATCTCAGTTCAAAGCCTCTTCCAACCTGTGATCACAATTTGGAGCTCAGGATAGAGTCTGATTTGGAATTTTATTTGGAATATCGAAGTTATCAGTGGATAAGTGATATTTGAGGTCATGGGTAGGAATGAGATAACTCAGGGAAAAACTGAAGAATAGGAATAAGACCAGTGAGAGAAGTCTCCATGGTAAGCATGTCAACGGAAGGGTTTGGGGCCACCAGAAGAGGGGGTCTTGGAGCAAAGAATGAAGAGGCTTAACATAAAGTCTGTGTCAGGGGCCTGAGGAACTCTGGGAAGAGCCCTCCGGAGTAAACCTGGGGTTCCTATTTATTATCACAAAGCAGGAAAAGGTAATTAAAATTTACTTTTCAGACATCCCATTAAAGAAGGGGAAATATGGAAATTGTCAGATAGAATGCCTCCAATTTGTTTTGGAAAATCTCAGGGAAGAGCATTGACTCTGTAAGATTTTCTTGGTTATAAGTAACCTTATACTTAGTTAGAAGGAGTCTTAGAACCAAGGAAAGACCTTAGTGTCAAGAGACCTTTGGAATCTAGAAAATCTTTACCATAACCATTAGGCCTGGTCCTGCCACACCTCACACAGGCGTTCTCCTTTGGAGGCCAGTTTTCAGATCTCCTGCAGGCACACAACTCACATGCTGTTCTCCTGATTCTCCGGGTCCCTCAAACAAGAAGCCAGTCTTATGCTAAAGATCAGAGCTCAATTTCCTCGGCAGTCAACTTACCTGCTTATCTCAAAACAGAATGTCTTTATTTTCTGTACGATCATTTTGTTTTGTTTTGTTTTGTTTTGTTTTGTTTTGTTTTGAAACTCCATATATGAATACACAGTGATAACTAATCATTCAAAGACATGTCAATTCCACATTATTAGTGACTCTCTTACCTCTAAATCATATTTTTTCATATGTATGTAATGAATACAAAAATCATCCTGTTTTCCTCAAAACCAACTACAAAATAGAAAATTGCTAACTTATAAGGTTATTTTTATCCTAGGTCGGAGTGTTCACCAAAAATGCCTTTGAGTTATTTTTAACTGAGGCTGCTTTCTGAGAAAAGGCAAAATGTCAGGAACAGCCAGTTAAACAGGGATTTTGTTTATCTTGTGTTTTTGGATCATGCATTATACTGCTTGGGGAAAACAATAAAGAATAATTGGAGAAGTGACTTGCAGCCAAAATTAAGTTATTTAATTTTACTCCCTAAATACAAACAGTAAATCTCATTCTATGATGAGACTTTAACCATCAATATTTCCATGCTAGCCTCAGCAGCACATGCCTGCTTAGATGATCCAACACCTGTTGATATTTAAATTCCAAAAATACTGTTTAAAAATCTCTATGTAAAATATAAAAGCTATTCACATAATTTATTTACATCATCATGTCAGAAAGACTGATCATATTGCAATAATAATTTGAGAAAAATCTTAGATGGTGCTAAATGTCTACATTTGTTGCAAAACTTAAATTTCCTGAGTACATCCTATTACCAGATTATGAAATAGACTGACATGATGGAACAATTAAAATTACAAAAGGCAGCTAAATTTAGCAGTCATAAATAGCAGGAAACAAGTTTAAAAGAAGCAGCCCATATGCTCAATAGGCTACTTGGGATATGATAGAGGCATGTAGATTGTATATTATAATTTTATAAAACCCAAAGTTTTTTTCCACTGACGTTAGGGATGTTTTTGAGTAACAAGGAAGTGAAGAAGAGAAACAAGGCACTAAAGAACGCTTAGATTTAAATAATCCCAGAAGAAATATTGCATAATTTCCATACTTGATGCCTATTTGATCTCTTTTCTTCCTCATTAACATCTACCTCGGTGTGCTAATTTCCTCAGTTAACCTCTTGCCATCAGCCTTCCACCATTTTTCACTCTGCTCTGGGACCCAGGAGGATGGCCTTTATCGTTACATAAACCAGAGTTCCTTATCTGCTGGCTTCTGTTTGGGGTTAGCCAATAGCAGGCATGGGTAGGAGATTAGCATTGGAACAGACAGAGGTTAAGCTACTGCTGTTCCTGGCTGCTTTCCTATCAGACCACAGGTTGGTGGTGGCTGGCTTTAGCTACCAAAGGGGTCCTTTCTAGAGCTTCAACTTTCTTTAGGTGCCTCTCTCTCCCCTCACCCTCTTCCCCTTTTCAGCCTAGACTGTTAATGCTACCTACTCACACTTTTTATAAGTAATTCCTTCATTAAGATCCCCTTAATTATTTCATTTGAGTGTATAATCTTGTTTCTGCCAGGACTGCAAATATAATAACATGGGCAACACATATGCACATTATATAAATTTATATATTTGGAATCATCAAAAAGTCAATGGTCTTTTAACTAAAGGAATATATATATATGTGCATATATGGAAATATTACCAGATCAGATTTTTCTTGTGTACACTCTTTCTTGCTCTATAAGTTTATTTTTTCTTCTTTTTTTTTTTTTAAGTAAAAACTGAGTAGGGGGCCAGGTACAGGGACTCACACCTATAATCCTAGAACTCTGAGAGGCTGAGATGGGAGGATCCCTTAAACTCGGGAATTTAAGAGCACCCTGAGCAAGACCAAAACTCTATCTCTACTAAAAAGAAAAATTAGCCAGCATTGTGGTGAGGGCCTGTGGTCCCAGCTATTCAGGATGTTAAGGCAGAAATGTCGCTTAAGCCTGGGAATTTGAGGCTGTAAGCTAGGCTGATGCCACTGCACTCTAACCTGAGCAACAGGGTGAAACCGTCTCAAAAAACAAAACAACAACCACGAGGACAAAAGCAAAACCTTGTTGGGGACAGTGGCTCATGCCTTTAATCCTACCTTTTTGGGAAGTTGAAGTGGAAGGATTACTTGAGGCCATGAATACAAGACCAGCTTAGGCAGCATAGCGAGACCCCAACTCTATGAAAAATAGAAAAATTAACTGGTACAAGGTGTATACTTCCAGTACTGAGAAGGTTGAGGCAGAAGAAACCCTTGATCCCAGGACTTGGAAGTAGCAGTGAGCTATGTTGCTACTGCATTTTAGCAGGGGCATCAGAGGTATACTGTCTCAAAATAATAATAATAATAATAATAATGAAGGCAGGATGCAATGATTCACACCTGTAATCTCAGCACTTTGGGAAGCCAAGACAGGAGGACTGCTTGAGGCCAAGAGTCTGAGACATGCCTGGGCAACGTAGTCAGACCCTCTCTCTCTAAAAAAAAAATAACAAAAAAAGTAATCAAAAATCTAGCCAAGTGCAGTGCCACATACCTGTAATCCTAGCTACTTGGGAGGGTGAGGCAAAAGGATCACTTGAGCCCAAGAGTTACAGTGAGCTGTGACCATGCCTCTGCACTCCAGCCTGGGTGACACAGCTAAACCCCATTTCTAAAAAGGGAGAGAGAAAAAAATAAAGGAGTAAAAGATGTTCTTTCTCAGCAAATCTTTCTTCCAGACCTTTGCTGCTAATTTCTAACTATTTCCAAGCAGTGTCGGGCTGAGCTGGCACTCTGTTCCCTTAATAGATGACGTACTCTAGAGTAGCAACATCCCATTCTTACCTTCCAATTTCTGTCTGACCCACCTTTAAAATATTCACATCTACAACTGTGCACCTCCATTTCTCACGATTTACCGACCTTCACAGTCATTGCTGTTTCCCAGGCATAACTATTTGATTCCTACCCACTGCCTAATGTACCAGGTGGTCACATAAGTAGAATATAAAAGAAACAGAGGACAGAACCATCCCCTTCTCCCTTATTCTATACTGTCCCGTTCCTTTTCCCGTGAGCCAATAAATAAATGAGCCAGTGCCTTATATTCTTCCAACAAGTAACATCTTCACTTTTCACAGCAACCCCTAAAAGTTCTGCATATTTCTCAACGTCAAATTTGAAACTTGGACTTTCCTCCAGAAAAGGTCTCTTTTCTACTTCCCTAGTTGGCATTTAGAAACCAAAAACTATGCTATGAACTGCAACGTAAAAGCTTTTTCCTACAAACTGTAAAATGCCAAAGTGATATTTACAGAGCTCTAAATATCTTCTTCATTGAAATTAGAACTGTCATATGTTAGGGCAAGAAGTCACTCCTTAGTAGTGCTGAGGAAAATGAGAACAAAGTCGAGTAAGTAAATTTTCAGTCCCAATTCACCCTCAGTACTGCAAATGTCCCTGCTGTGAAAAGTCAAAGAAGAAACAAGTGTGTCGTGGCCAGACCTGAGGAATCCTTCTCCCTTTAATACATGGAAACGAGGCCTTCAGGTGAAACTTCACCAGAATTTCATCAGCATGTGATGCAAAACAAAAATGGCTGTTAGACTCGTCTGGGCATCTTTATCTGTAAAATGAAAATAATGCCGTTACATATGGTATTGAGATGATATTGTGCCTTTTCCATAGACGTCCTCGTGAAATGTTAGTTCTCTTCTCCATTCCAGATTAGTAAAGGAGCTAAGATATGTCAACACAAAACAGGTCAGGTGGACTGTACTACATTCTATAAAAGAAGTACAAATTCAAAGGCAATAATCAAACCAAACATTGCATGTGGGTGGTCCTAGGTAGTGGGAAAAGGGGTGTGGCAGAATCAGAAGAATATGTGGCACATTCTATAGAAACCAAGATATGTTTAAGAAATACAAATAGTCATTTTCCCACAGAGTAAGCTACTTTTTAAAAGAGCTTGTAGGAGATCTAAGTTATACTTGATACAGATATTTTGGAAGAGCCTCTAAAAATATTGACCTGAAGTTGGTAGGTATTATAATAGGACACTCTAATTTTAATAGGTTGCTTTTTTAAAAACATCTGGATAAGTATGAAAAGCTTTAGGAAAAATACATCTGGAGGTGGCTTATAGACTGAATTAGAGTAACAGCAACTATTGAGGGGAGGAGTCAGTTGGGAGCTGCTGAGAACAGCCCAGGTGATGATGGTATGAGCCTGGATGGATGCAGAACAGAAAATGGTGAAAGAAGGACATACATTTCAGTGGCTATGAGGGACAACTCACAACTCACAACTGGCTGGATGTTTCTCTCAAAAAATAATACGTAAGCCTGGCACAGTGGCTCAAGCCTGTGATCCTGGGACTTTGGGAGGCCAGGGCAGGAGGATCCCTTGAGGCCAGTAGTTTGAGACTAGCCTGGGAAACAGATTAAGACCCGACCCCTACAAAAATAAATTAAAAATTAGCCAGGTGTGGTGGTACAAGTCTGTAGTCCCAGTTGCTTGGTAGGCAGAGGCAGGAAGATTGCTTGAGCTCAGGAATTTGAGGTTGCAGTGAGCTATGATGACATCCTGCCCTTCAGCCTGAGTGACAGAGGGAATCCTTGTCGTACACACACAAAAGTAAAAAGCATCTCTTAGATACTAAAACCAAGAAACTTGGAAAATAGCAATATCCTAAGCAGCAGAAGAAACAGTTTTGTTAGGGAAAGTGGTAAGTTTAGATTCTCTCACAGTAAGTTTAAAGTGTGAAGGCATCAATGTGGTTGCGTTCAGTAAATGGATAAAAAATAAATCCAAAATACAGGAAGCCCTCAAGGCTAGAGAGGCAAACTCAAGAGTCAGTAAAAGCAAAAAGTGAAGACACAAATGTAGATGAGTTCAAAAGATAAGGACGAAAAGGCTAAAGGTATGGATTTAGCAGGTGGAAGAAAATCTACCGAAGAGATATAACTAAAGAGCTTGTAGAGTGGGAGGGAAATCAGGACGTCACATTTCACTGTGATATTGTATTGCACAGCCCTTGAGATATTAGACAGACTAAGCCCTCAATGTTGGCTGCTCTTCATCTGAATAAGGGGGAGAATAAGGGTACATTTCCCAATAAATTTGTA
>NW_003852532.1:1731812-1735720 GCF_000181295.1 Otolemur garnettii | reverse complement strand
GGGTACACATTTTCAGGTTACACTGTTTTCAGTTCTGAGGTAAAGTTCAAGTTGTAGTTGAGCCCTTCACCCAGGGGCGCGCTGAACACCCTGGCATTGTACACTTTGACTGAGGTCCCATCAGTCGCCCTCCTTTTCCCCCTCCCACCACCTCCTCCTCTCCTGTCCCCTTTGCTAGACCATATTTGGTGTTTTATCATTTGTGTGGGCACGTAGTTATTTATATATGTGTTTGATTGCAAGCTAAGCAAACATACTTTTTGTTACACAGGTGACTCAGAGAGAATATTTGGCTTTTCCTTAGGGTTACTTCTATAACAAAAAAATGTGTTATCAGTCCCTTCTAACAGTCACTATTAACTTTTATCACAGTGCTGAATATCAAGCTCAAACCAGGGCAAATCAAATTTAAATGTTTAAGAGTTAAATAGCTTTGCCAATCATTCTTTAAAAAAAAAAAAAAGTGTGAGGTGCACGCACAGAACTACAACATCTGTGATTTTCAGCTGTACTTAGAAGTGATGCTGAAGGGAGGAATTTGTTTTCAAATGACACCTGCTCCACACCCCCTTGAGTTGCCTTGTGCCTCCTCAAGGAAATGGATTGTTCTCATCCAGCTTGAGAAGAAGGCAACATGTTATGGTCTATTACACGAATGAATAGTGTGTAGTCAACAAGAGATATAGACTTACATCTTGCTGTTATTCTGTGAAAAATTTTATGATGGCTTCAGAATTATCAAGCTGATTTAATCATTTTGATACATTCAAATGATAAAACATAATCAAATTATGAAGAAAATAGATGACCATATGAAAGTTCAAATACTGTGTTTTCAAATAAAAAACTCTAAAAGGAATGTTGGTGTATTCTGTGTCAGTGCCCTATTATATTGATAGAGATATTAAAATTTCCTTTGGACTATATTTCATTAAGATCCACTTTATACAGAAAAAATAATTACTTTGGTAAAATGCCTAGAAAGCATTTATGTCTGTTTGTTCTAGTCTAATATGTATGCCCAGTTTCATATTATTGTTTCTTCATGCAGTTAATCTAGTATGGTCTCCTTTCATTAATTAATGCATTTTAATTGTGTTTGACTAACCTAGAATATAAAATGTAGATATATTATAGGATTAAAAATGAATAGGTATTAATCTTAGGTTCAATATAAAATGAGAAAGCAGATAAAATATAAAAGTTTGAAATCAAAAGTTGTATTTAATCCTTAAAATATATTCATGTATATTTACTTATATATATGCATATTTATTTATTTGTTCATGTATATGTATTTATGTAAAACAGTTCTATGAGTAGAAGTGTGTAGGGGTCAGAGAGTTCTGACGTAAGGTGACACTTCACAATAAACATTTGGAATTGTCTAAGGCAGAAAGAAAGGGTAACCTAACATAACAAATTTTTGGTGATGAGGCTATACTCCTTGCCAGGATTCTTTATCTGAGGGAGGAAAAAGAGATTCAGTTTTACAGAAATTTTGAAAGGCTATATTTTTCACACATTCTCGTATTGGATATTTGTGATCCAGGGAATCCTGCGTCTTTCTGGTTTCCTCCATGAAGTGGGAATAAGGAAAATAGAAGACTTCATATTGCTGAGGCCACAAGGGTACACAGCTTCAGCAGAGGAGGACAGAGCCACTGGGTGTCCCAGATGTACAAATGTGACTCTGGTGACAGCAATGAACTCAAGTTTTTGTAACTTTAAGGGCGTATCTTTAACTATTTGTATACTGGGAAGGACCTTGGGGCTCCTAGAGAACCCTTAAACTTACCTGCTCTTCTGAAGGCCAAGGCCAAAGGGAATGTAACTGTCCCGGAGGTTTGCAAAGGCTGTGATTTCTTTTTGAATTGTCAGCTGCAGTGGGAAGATTTTCACCCCAGTAAATACACACTGAGGGGATGGATGGCAAATAAGCTTTTGAATTGTGAAAACAGCAAATGTGTTGTGTGCTGCTTTGAAAAACGGGTCAATGAAACAGAGCTAGAGGACTGGTCATCTAGCCTTGGGCACACCAGGGAAACGTCAAGAAATTGAACCCTCTGGGAGAGCGAATGAAACTCCAAAAACAAAAGAACAGTTTGAGAAAAAGAGACTGAGGCTTAAGAAAGAAACCAAATAAGGCTAAGAAAAAATAAATGAATTAGAGGGTCTTAAAAATAAAAGTGAGTACACACTACAGTCCTCCATTATACTAAGGGTGACCTAAAATCTCCTCAGGGTATAGTGAGAGGAGCTACTTCTCTGGTTCTCATGCTTGCTAGGGCCCCACATTATCACACAGACACACACACACAGGTGTATTAAAGCACATGTAAGCAATTTTGCACTTGGATCTTACACTCAGCACCAATAGAGTATAACCATGGAGATACCACAGAAAATGCTTCTCCCCATTTCTTATCCTATGACAATAAAGCTGGTTCTGGAATGTGAAATAAATGAAAAATAACAGGTAAGTGAAAGTAGTAACCATTGTCAGGGTAAAGAACCAGTGCCAAAGAGACTCTGATGGGAATAGGAAGTGAAGTCATAAAGGAGCCAAGCGCTTCTTCCTCTCCCTTTCCAGTCTTCCCCTGGTGCCTTTCTTGGAAAAGCCTAAAGGGAACCACTGGCAAAGAAAAAAGGGGCTTCCTAGGCCCAACACAACCATGTCATTATGTAAGGGAGCAGAGCGGTTTTCCAGCCAACAGCCAAAGTACACAGTTAATGCCCTTGACCACTCAACATCTCTACATATATTTGGAATTTCCACGTAACACTAACAACATTTTTTTTTTTTGGCCTGCCAAAATAGATTTCTTCCATAAGCAAAACTTGCACCTCTTACTTTTGCTCCATAAGAGGTGAAATGTATTTGAATAAACGGTCATTGTCTTCTCTGTAGCTACACTCATGTCCTCTAAAAATGACAATCATAGCACCCATCTCTGAGAATTACTTATACCTCCTTAAAAACAAGTTAGATAAAATCCCATCTGAATATTCAGTAACCTAAAGACTAAACCACAAAAATAAACAATCCTTATATATAAAGGTCTGACAATTAAGCTGATGACCTTATCACCATGTCCTTACATAGGCAGCACTGTACAAACAACTCAGTAAGGTTTCATGAACTTGGTATATCTGTGTTTCACAGTTGTGTTTGTGTTGACACGTGGCAGTGTATTGCTGAGTGGCATTTATTACTGTTGGTGCATGTTTTCATGTGCCTTGCAAGGATCTCAGAGCTTGAATTAGAGCAACAAGCAAATGTGTAAATTTCTTGGCAAATTTGGCAAGAATGGAAGTGAAATCAGAGGCATTTTAGTCCAAGTTTATGGGGATAATGTCATGAAGAAAATGGCAGTCTACAAATGGGTAAAACTGTTTTCGGAGGAAAAAGAAATTGTCGCTGATAAAGAAAGGTCAAGGCAGCCCCTAATAAGCAGAACTGATGAAAACATCACAAAAATTCTTCAAGTTGTGTATCAAAACCATCAGCTGACTATAAGAAACATAGCAGACCAAGTAAACATTGATAGAGAAAGAGGAGAATATTAACTGAAAATCTTGACCAAGAACTCATGGTTCTTGCATCATGATAATGCACCAGCTCACATGGCAGTGTCTATGAAGGAGTTTCTACCAAGTAAACAAATAACTGTATTGAAACACCCTCCCAACTCACCTCATCTGGCCTTAAATGATTTTTTTCTTTACCTAAAGATAAAGGAAATATTGAAAGGACGACATTTTGATGACATTCAGGCCATTGAGGGTAATACGACAATAGCTCTGATGGTCATTCCAAAAAAAGATTTCCAAAATTGCTTTGACTAGGTGTTGGTGTCAGTTCATAGCTTCCCAGGGGGAGTATTACAAAGGTGACCTCGGTGATA
>NW_003852532.1:1727754-1729890 GCF_000181295.1 Otolemur garnettii | reverse complement strand
CTCTGTACTCATGAAACAACTAACTACTCATTTTTCCCTGCCTCTAGAGAATTGGGATTTTATATCCTAAATTCAGAAGCAAAGTATTTTCTTTCTGCTATTTCATTTTTCACAACCAATCTTGAAAATCAACTTTTGACTTCATTTGTTATTGGAAATATTTAAACTGGCAAATAAAAGAATAAAACAAGAAATATCACTTGCACATAAACACTCACAGTTACTAAAATCAGAGGGAAAAGTGTGAATAAGTGACAGAAATCGATAATATTCAAAACAGACAAGGAGAGCTCATCTCAAGGATAAACAGATACCTGGGTTTCTGGGCTTTACTCCTGTACTCTGGGTGCTTGTATCTCTACCAAGTTAAAATTATATTCCCAAATTATATTATGTAAAATCTCATGTACTCAAGCTCTTTTGTAAAAGCTATTTCTTCAAGATAAAATTAATTTTCACTTAAAGTTTTTATAATTTACCTGCAAAGCTATTAAGAGATAGTTCAATATTCAGAAACTATGCAACTAAAAAATAAAATGGAGTTTCTTTTGGAAACAGAGGGGCCCATTGCTCACATTATGGAAGCTGCTCCCCTATGAGCATGTGGTTCATAACTGGCATGTGGTCTAGCTGGGCCATAGAGTGCTCACCCACATTTGTGTGGACATGTGCCTTCTCCATCTCTTCCTTTTCCGTGGACTAAGGACATACATGCGGCAATTAAATCTTACATGTGCCAGTAAAAATCACACAACTCAAGAATTCTTGGCATTCAAATTTGCTGGAGAAAAATCTGGTCTTGGAATAATAAAACCCAAGTTAGTTAACTCACAATGCTTATTTCCTTCTGCATTTTACATTTATGCATATGATTACTTTTGTGAGGAGTGAGAGAAAGTATTTCTTTTAACATATCAGTAAAAAAAAAAAGTGTTCCCTGTTTTATTTGGGGCGTGAGACATTCTTTTTGCTTTTTAGGAGTAATTTCCATTGCTTCTACTTGGAAGAAGGATGTTAGCATAAAAGGCATTGTAATGACCCAGACAGGTGGGATGTCAGCCATAGATAAAAAGGTGAATGCATTAAAAAAAAAAAAAGAAGAAGGCCTTGTTCTTTCAATGATTTATTAGGTGAGAAATTGGAGCCCTTTGTTCTTCTCTACCCAGGACACTTTATTTTACTCTCATAGAAAAAAGAAAGGAGATATCAATTTTCTTTTTTTTTAGAGAATGCCATATATAAAAAATCTTTAAAATGTATTATATTCTTAATGGCTGCAAAAATATACACCATGAAGACCTAACAAACATATCACTCCTTAGTTCAGAGTTTCCTGTCTGATGATCCCACAGGAGGTAAAGTTTTCTGAGGTAAGGCTATGATTCAGCTCTATGGCAACATGTAGCTAATATTGAACACAAAATCTGAGATAGTAACGTGGCTTTTAATATCCATAAAAAAGGAAGACTTGGATGCTTAGACTAAAACATTTAATGTTTGTTCTCATTCAGTTTACTCTGAACATCTATCAGAAAAAGGGAGAGGGAAGAAAGAAAGGAAGGAAGGAAGGAAGGAAGGAAGGGAGGGAGGGAGGGAGGGGGAGGGAAGGAAGGAGAAAGGAGGGAGGAAGAAAGGGAAGAGGGAGGACAGAAAGGAGAGAAAGAAATTGTATGTAAGAACCTTAAGTTCAAGCTCATTGTAGTGGGATTATAATAATGAGATGCAAAAGTACAGTATACTTAAGACTTTGGCAATTTGAAATTTGTAGAACTAGGTGACATTTAAAAGCTCATATGGACATTGTTCCATGTGAATTTTTCTGGACGAATTTTTGTGTTCTACTTCTGGACACATTTTCCCCCCAGAAATTCCTAATATGATTTCCATTTTCTCTTCTAAGTGCCTGTAAGTGACCAGAGTTGGGTGTAAGTTTCACTGGGAAAATCTCAGTAGCTCACAGACCTGTGTCACTCACCTGGAAAAATTAACCTAATTTTGTATAAAATAAAGTTTAGTGTGAGGAAGCAGAGCAAGATGGCAGAATATGTGTATAATAGAAACCTCCAGCTATCATAGCAAACACAACAACTGTCCATGCAAGCAAACTTCAGAAGAATAAAAAACCAGGTGGACCAC
>NW_003852532.1:1725548-1726805 GCF_000181295.1 Otolemur garnettii | reverse complement strand
TTCAAACAAGCCCAGACCACAAAGATTAAAATAACAACCTAATTCTTCTGTGTTCACATAGACAAATAACAGCTTATCAAGAACATCTACAAAACAAGACTCCAACAAATAAACTAAATAAGGCACCAGTGAACAGTTGTGGAATGGTAGGAATATATGACCTTTCAGACAAAGAATTTGAAAAAGCTGTCTTGAAGCTTAGTGAACTTCAGTACAACATGGAGAAGGAATTCAGAAGCCTATTAGAGAAATTTAACAACAAAACTGAAATATGAAAAAATAAGCAGAAATTGGGTAGCTGAAAAATTCAACTGGCAAACTGAGAAATGCATCAAAGTCTCTCAACAGGAGAATTGACCAGGCAGAATAAGAAATTAGTGAGCTGGAAGGCAGGCACAAATCATGTCTGAAACAATTCAAAACAGTTGAAATTATACTATGTATTTTCTCTGACCACAGTGGGATAAAACTAGAAATCAATAATAAGAGGAACATTGGAAACTATATACACACATAGAAGTTAAACAATATGCTCCTGAGTGATCAGTGAGTCAGGGAAGAGATAAAGAAAGAAAATGAAAATAAAACCACAACATATCAAAAACACAACAGTAAAAGTGGTAAAAAGAGATAAATTTATAAGTGCCTACAAGAAAAAATAGAAAAGGTTTGAATAAACAACCTAATAAGGCATCTCTAAGAACTAGAAAATAAAGAGCAAACCAAATGCAAAATTAGTAGAAGAAAAGAAATAATAAAGATCAGAACAGATATAAATGAAATTGAAACCACAAAACAATAGCAAAAAAAAAAAATTGGGTTTTTCAAAAAGATAAACAAAATAGACACACCTTTAGCCCAACTAAGAAAAAAAAAGTGAAGACCCAAATAAAGTCAGAGATGAAAAAGGAACAAACTTATACTGCGGAAATCCAAAGGATCATTTCAGAGTACTATGAGCAATTTTATGTCAATAAATTGGAATTCTAGAAGAAATGGGAATGGATAAATTTCTAGACACACACAACCTAGTAAGACCGGACCAGGAATAAATCCCAAACCTGAATAAACCAATAACAAATAATAAAGATAAAAGCAGTAATAAAAATATTTGATCAAACTAAAGCTCAGGGCCCAACAGCTTCACTGCTGAATTCCACTAAGAATTTGAGGAACTAATACCAATCTTACTTAAACTATTCCAAAAAATCAAGGAAGAGAGAATAATCTCCAACTCACCCTACAAGGGCTGTGTCA
>NW_003852532.1:1717288-1723549 GCF_000181295.1 Otolemur garnettii | reverse complement strand
TGCTGTGAGCTGTGATGCCACAGTACTCTACCGAGGGCAACATAGTAAAACTCTGTATCAAAAAAAGTGAATAATAAATAATTATAAAACATTGCTGAAGGAAATTGAGGAGGACACAAAAAAAGGAAAGTTATTCCATGCTCATGGATTGGAAGAATCAATACTGTTAAAATGGCCATACTACCCAAAACAATTTATAAATTTAATGAAATCTCCATCAAAAAAATCAATGGCAGGCAGCACCTGTGGCTCAAAGAGTAGGGTGCCAGCCCCATATGCCAGAGGTGGTGGGTTCAAACCCAACCCTGGCCAAAAATAAAAAAAAAAAAAAACCAATGGCATTCTTCACAGAAATAGAAAAAATAATCATAAAATATATATGGAACCACAGAATAGCTAAAGCCATCCTGAGCAAAAAGAATAAAACTGAAGGAATCCTATTACCTGATTTCATATTATACTACAGAGATGTAATAACCAAACAGCATGGGACTGAAATAAACCAATGGAACAAAATAGAGAATTCAGAAATCAATCCACACATTTATAGTGAAACTATCATTGGTAAACTTGCCAAGAACGTATGGTGGGAGGCCAGGCACGGTGGCTTATACCTATTATCCTAGCACTGTGAGAGCCTGGTAGATTGTTTGAGCTCAAGAGTTCAAGAGCAGCCTAAACAAGAGCGTGACCCCATCTCTACTGAAAAAAATAGAAAACCTAGCAGGGTATTGTGGCAGGAGCCTGTAGTCCCAGCTACTCAGGAGGCTGAGGCAAGAGGATTGCTTAAGCCTAGGAGTTGGAGGTTGCTGTGAACTATAATGACATGGCACTCTACCCAGGGTGACAGAGTGAGAACCTATCTCAAAAACAAAAACAAGCAAGCAAACAAACAAACAACAACAACAACAAAAAAAAACATACAATGGGGAGTGGGGAAAGGATACTCTTTTCCACAAATGGTACTGGGAAAAACTGGATATCCACATACAGAAGAATGAAACTAGTCCCTCATCTTTCACCTTATACGAACATAAAATCAACATAGATTAGAGACCTAACTCTAAGACCTGAAACTATGAAAAGGAAAACACTACAGGACATTGACCTGGGCAAGGATTTCCTGAGTAATAGCCCCCAATCACAGGCATCCAAAGCAAAATTGGACAGATGGGATCACTTCAAGCTAAAAAGCTTCTGCCCAGCAAAGGAAACAATCAACAAAGTGAAGAGACAATACAAAGAATGAGAGAAAATATTTGCAAACTACTCATCTGACAAGGGACTAAAGCTAGAAGGTGTAAGGAGCTCTCAACGCTCACTAGGAAAAAGTCAAATAATCTGATTAAGAAATAGGCAAAGGTGCCTACTATATATGTCTTCTTTTGAGAAATAGACGTTTCTCAAAAGAAGACATACAAGTGGCTAACAAGTATATGAAAAAATGCTCAACATCATCAATAGTCAGAGAATTGGAAGTTGATACCACAATGAGATATCATTTCACCCCAGTTAAAACAGCTTCTATCAAAAAGGCAGGTGAGGATGTGGATAAAGGGCAACCTTCATATATTGTTGGTGGAGATGTAAGTTAGTGTATATAGTTAGTATATAACCACTATGAAGAACAGGATGGAGGTTACACTGAAAATACAACTGTCATATGACCCGGTAATCTCACTTCTGGGTATCTATCCGAAGAGAGGAAATCAGCCTATCAAAAAGATACCTGCACTCCTGTGTTTACTGCAGCATGATACACAATAGTTAAGATTTGTTCAACCTAAGTGTCCACCAACAGGTGACTGGGTAAAGAAAGTGCAGTACATGTACGCGATGGAAGAATAGACAGCCATAAAAAAGAATGAAGGGCTGCCATTTGCAACAATGTGGATAAAACTGGAGAGCATTATAGTAAGTGAAATAAGACAAATGCAGAAAGACCAAGTTCATATGTTCTCACTTATATGTGGAAACTAAATATTAAAAGCCATTTATCTCAAGGAGACAGGGAGGAGAATGAGGGTTATCAGAGGCTGGGAAGGGTCACAGGGAGGGCATGATAAAGTGGGGATGGATGCTTTAACACAATAACTAAGAAAATGCCATGAAGGCTATGTTGACCAGTTTGATGAAAGCATTTCGGATTGTGTGTAAAACTAGCACATTGTACCCCATGATTGCATTAACATACACAGCTATGATTTAATAAGAACATATATATATATATAGTTAGGAAGTTAGAATGAATAATATTTGATAACAGAACAAAGTGACTATAAGTTAGGGTATATTTGGCTCGGCGCCTATAGCTCAACCGGCTAAGGCGCCAGCCCCGTACACCTAAGGTGGAGGGTTCGAATCCCCAGCCCGGACCCGCCAAACAACAATGACGGCTACAACCAAAAAATAGCCGGGCTTTGTGGCGGGCGCCTGTGATCCCAGCTACTTGGGAGGCGGAGGCAGGAGACTCGCTTGAGCTCAGGAGTTGGAGGTTGCTGTGAGCTGTAATGCCATGGCACTCTACCCAGCGGGACAGCTTGAGACTCTGTCTCAAAAAAAAAAAAAAAATAGTTAGGGTATATTTTAAAATAACAAAAAGAATAGAATTAGAATGTGCCTAACACAAACAAATAACAAAATGTCTAGGGCTATGCAAATTACCCTGATTTTATTAATTCATATTGTATGATATGCAAATTACTCTGCTTTTATTAATTCATATTGTATGCCTATATCCGAATTTCACATATATATGAAAATATATAATTATAATTAAAAATAAAAATAAACAAAATCAATCAAAACAATGTTTGCTGAGGACCTGCTCTGACCAATAACAGTAGATGTGTAGAAATGCATAAGATGCCCTTCATTATTGTGATCCTATAGGCAAACAGACCTTTATATTATTCAGGAAAAAGCTGTAGCCATGGGCAGCATCTGTGACTCAGCGGGTAGGGCGCTAGCCCCATATACCAAGGGTGGCGGGTTCAAACCCGGCCCCCAGCCAAACAGCAACAAAAAAATAGCCTGGCATTGTGGCGGGCGCCTGTAGTCCCAGCTACTTGGGAGGCTGAGGCAAGAGGATACCTAAGCCTATTGGAGGTTGTTGTGAGCTGGTTGGTGTGAGTGCCATGGCACTCTACCAAGGGCAATAAAGTGAGACTCTGTCTCAAAAAAAAAAAAAAAAGTTGTAGCCATAACCGAAAGAAAAATGAAAAGGATGTTACCAGGAGATAAAGACAGAAGGGAGTAGTCTCATAGTGATGCTAAATGGTACAAGGTTTTAAAAATGTATAAATAAGCATCTCTAAAGCTGCTTGTGACAAAAAAAAGGACAAAGAAAATTCTAACCCCATCAATAGAATAACACAGGTTCAGAAAGTAGGGCTGTATTGTCAATCTGGAATCTTATGTCTTAATGGTTGAGGGTGGGGAGGTAGGAATTTTTTCTCTTTTTAGACAGCTGGAGCTTGACCCCAGTAAGGCTGACAAGAAAGGCCATCAGGGCCAGCACTCTTCCAGGCCACTTTCCAGATGCATAACTAAAGGTTATGAAGAAGGAAAGAAAAAAAGCAGAAAAGCATTTTTACCACACTATTCCATAAAGGCTCTACTCATACACTAATCCTTGCAAAGCCGGTAAGAGGCCAACTAATGCACAAGTAATGCTGTTTTATGGTGTAAGTGGATGATATCTAAAGGTCTGGACCACACTACAATTTAAACACATGGACTAGGAATCAGCCTACACCATTACAGTGTGAAATTGGCAGAATATCTTACATGTGTATGATGCTTCACCAACCAATCATAGTGAAGCAATAGTAGAAAATAAAGGACAGAGCTTGGGTAGGTAATGTGTGAAAGTCAACACAAGTTCATCACGTTAGGGTTTTTTTTTTTTTCCTTTTCCTTCTGCCAAACAATTCTGAGTGGTCTCCCTCCATCACCAGTAAGTTCTATCTAAAGAGGCCGCCCAGGCCTAGATTTTGCTTTACCTGTGTCTTGATCATACTTTTCTGCACTATTCTCCCTTAAATAAAACTGGGCATTCTGAGCATTTGCAACAAGACTTGGAGAAAGCAAAAGAGCAAGAAAAAGGCAGAACATGCTTGTTGCTCCAGAGATATGGAAAATGAAACAAGGCAAAACCAAAAATCCAAGCTTCAGCGTTAACTCCTCGGGCAAGGCGGTGCTATATTGAACATTAAAAATCATAACACAGTACCTTTCATTCTATAATAAATAGGAATTGTTACATGATTATTATTGCAGACATTGAGAATATGTTGAGTATACCAAAAAAGCCATGTGTGTCTGTGTATGGATTTTTTTTACGCTGTGGATGGGAGCTAGTGACGGGAGAAAAATGATGAAATCGGAGCCACAGTACTTAGCAACAAGATTATGCCAGGTCACTCTCCCCGGCATTCATTAAAATATTCCAGCCAGATAGAGATTTCATTTTCAGTGCTAGACACACAAAGACTCATTTTCATAATATTCAGGCCTAGTATTTAATACTTTTCTTCCCTCTAATTTTTCCTCTTTGGAGATGGTACAATTAATCACTACACCCACATGACACAGGCACACAGGACTGGTGTATAAAAATGGTATCATACATGAGCCTTTTTGCCCCTCCCATCAAATAAACTCAATGTCTTTTCCTTATGCTCTTTCAAGCATTTTTGTTATTTACGTTCTGTCAATAAGTAATTCATTAAAACTTGTATTTGGAAATACTTAACTCTGATATTAGAAATTGTTCAGAGGGAAATGTACTTCATAAATGAGTTGAAATTTGCCCTTCCCTCAATGTTATGAAGAGCTTCCCTCATTTCACCTTAATTATTACACCCTCTCAATTTTTTTAAATACTGATAGCACTTCTGCCCACCTGCTACTCAGACTGAAAATTTCAGGAATTTCAGAATGACACCTGGCTTCTCTAGCCTCCCTTCCTTCCTTTCTGTTAACTCAAACTTCCATCTGTATATCTCTCCAGAGTCTTAGACGGAATCTTCTTCGTTCTCTTTAAATTCCTCCTCACTCTCATCCTGACCCCAGTTACACAGACTCCCATTCTGTGATTTAGGCTTATTACTCATCCTCTCATCTCTTCATCACTCTGCGTGATCCTTACCAAGGTGAGACTCAGTTCTTGAATCCAACCTATTCATCCTTTTCTGGCAGCAAAATTCCCAGTCAGTCCCTCCTGGTTTGCATCTCAAAAGTAAGTTTCAGATCCTCTGATTGTTCAGAATTGAACAGAAAGCACTTGGGCTTGACCCTCGAATGGCAGAACCAGGGGCACCAGTCTCTGCTGCTGAATGTTAAGCCATTCTCCCAAGAACACTCCTGCTGTGGTCACTCCCCTCCCCAACATGTGCCAAGTGCCTCTCTGGAAGCTCCTTACGTCCTGGAACCAGACTGTCTGAGTTTGCCATCCTGGATTTGGAATCCTGGATAGACTGCTAACTAGATTTGTGAACCTTGGCAAGGTAACCAGCATCTCTGTGCTCAGCTCCCTTACCTGTAAAAAGGGAAACAATGATAACTCTATTTTCATGTGATTGTTGTGAGGCCTGAGTTAGCAGAAAGTTCTCAGAACAAACCCTGGCATCCAGAAAGCACTAAACAAATATTAGATTAGTTTTCTTTCGAGCCCTCCAGCTTGTTATACTGTTTAGCTTCCTGACTGTCCTTTAGATCCCAGACCCTTTAACTCAAATATTATTTATTTCACTTCAACATTAACCACCTGCTCCCAGAAATTTTTCATATACATATACACACATACGTATTAAATTCATATAAAAATACATATACACTAATGTATTAAATTCAAATATATGATAATTCATATACATACACTTATACACACATGTATTAAATTAATGTACATATGCATGTATATGTATATGAATTACATATTTATATTTTCAATATCATATATTTGTATTTTCATAAATACACATAATACACATAAATATACATATGTATTAAATTCATTGCCATAATCTTTAACATGGATTGCAATTGTCCTAAAGTGACCCACATATTGGTCACTTATCTCAGTTAGATTTTAAAACTCCACAACCATGCCAGCATCTATGATTTGGGGATTTTGTGATATGGGCTAATTTTACTGGTGTTAGATGATATCTCAAAGTAGTTTTGATTTGCATTTCTCTGATGATTAAGGATGGTGAGCATTTTTTCATATGTTTGTAGGCCATGCGCCTGTCTTCT
>NW_003852532.1:1703586-1716547 GCF_000181295.1 Otolemur garnettii | reverse complement strand
TGTACCCCATGATAGTATTAATGTACACTGCTATGATTTAATAAAATAAAAAGATTTTAAAACTCTCTATTTTCTTCTTTTCTATCTAGTGCAGGACTATAACAATAGGATAAAAATTCATTTTTAAAAAGCTCCCTCCTGACTATATGCCAGGTACTATTATATGTGATTTTGTACTTAATCCTCACAGTGACCCATGAAGTGAATACTATTACTCCCATACTGGTAAGCAAACTAAAACTTGGAGACTTTAAATAAATTGCACACACAAAGCTTAAATCCGAGATTTCCATGCCCTTAATTATTTCCTTTCCTGCAGAGAGTTTACCTACAGTACTTAGAAAGCACTTCTAGAGAAAAGAAGTGACTAATCTGAAGCTGTCATGAAGTACGGTGATCTCTAGGACAACCTAGAGACTTAATATGAGTTTCTGTCTTTGTGTTAAATTTTAAATTCTGAATGACCTGAGGTGGCTTCTTGGCTCCACCCATTCCTTAGGCAGGATCTTGAGCAAGTAATCAAATCTCTCAATTTCCTCACTTACAAAACAGCGTACCCTCAACCTCAGAATATTTTTTAGAGATTCAATGGGCAAAAGTATATAAAACATGTAGCATGATGCTTGACTCTCTTGGAAAGAGCTCCATGCAACTGTGACAAAGAATTCCATGGGAGATTCGAAGGTGGACTGATGTTTGAGATGCATAACAAAACAAAAGTAAGAAGCATCAGGAGGATGGAAGAGGGCTAGCATGGAGGGTAGGAGATATGGGAAGATTTGATAAAATTATCCCCAAAACCTAGTTTTCCTGTTGTATTAAAAAATTAATGTAATTTAGCATTATTTCAGTATGCTCAAATACATAACATGTAAAAAAAACCTAATGATTCATCATGGGGTTTTGGTTCGTAGAGTTATCATAGTCACCCTCTATTTGGTTTATTCTATTTGTTTACGCATTCTTTCTCTCAGTACACAGGGAGCCTGTCTCGGAGTTTCACAATTCAGACTGAGATCTCCTCCCACGACAGACTTTCGAGCTTTGGTTTCAGTATGATGGGACTTACTAAATAAAGAAAATAACAACAAATTATAAGTTACAGGAAAGCAAAGAAATTCTGAGCTCCTAAGCAAATATAAACTCACTTCTGGATATCCTCAAATTACATTTTTCCTTACTGAATTCATCCTAACAGGATGAGTCAACTAATGTGGTAAGATACTAAAAAACAAATTTCATAGTCACGTAATCTTGTTATCTTCCCCTGCCAGATTCAGGGCTTGTTCCCTCATGTTTCTATATACGCTATACATTGGAGAAAAAGTGACATGGCTGAAAAACCAAGAGAATGACCCTTCCTTCAGATACAATTAGGCAAGTGGACTTTGTCAGTAGCCATGCAGGGTACTTGGTATATGAATGACTATCATAGGAAACTGACAGATGTGAATGATTTTTAGTGTTACTTAGACATCGTTCACAACATAGAGCTTTGATTGACTGATTAGTGCCATCGGCTCCATTCATTTTCACTTTTGCAAAAGTCCTGAGCATCTCCAAATCAAAAAAGGTATTCACTTTAGCAAAAGAAATGCGCTGCTCAAAAATCCATAATGTTTGATATGAATTTCTGGTCATCTAAAATTTCATATTAGATCTTGCTCTTATCAAAATATTGATGCTGCTTCACTGAACAAACATGGACTTATTACCCATAAAAGGAAATTTCTTTTTCTTTCAAACCATTGTAGCAACACTGCTATTCTTAAAAATTGTGCTTAAATTTGTAATATAATACTCTTATCTCTTTTTATCATACTCCAATATATTTTTTTCATGTGGGTAAGGCATATAGGAATATAATATCACCATCTTTGTTGCAATATTCAGGAAAGGGGCATTTGTACTGCTTCCAATATTCTAAATATTAGGCCCAGTGTCAAATTTAATTAAAATAAATACACACAAGTAAAAGTGGTAGTAAATCAGGTGGCATATAGATTAACCCCCAGTCTTCTATTAGAAATGTCATTTTTAGCTTAAAATGGGGTTGCTGGAAAACCTAATTTTCTGATATCTACTTACAATTATACAGTGAAATTGAGCCATAAAAATGTCCTAAAAATTCTAGCTAGTTGACAGGACATATTTTTCAATACTATTTGATGTAGAAAATTTTGGAATAAAAGATTTATCCAACTCAAATATTTAGACACACCTATGGAGTGAAACTTAATAATTAAATATAGCCTAGTGACTATTTAATGAGATCATGGGGCAATACATGCTTTTTTAACCCTAATATTTTGCTTTTACCTTTCCATGGCTCCTCTAATCTAGTTCATACCTATTTTACATAAACATCAAAGTTCCAGAAAATTGATGCAAAAGAGAGATTTTCAAAAGCCTAATACCTTTGTGCAAGCATTCTGATATTATTTAATGGACAATATGGGCAAAATTTCCATTTATCTAGTAGACTATTTCTTCTCACGGATTACCACACTTTAGGCACTCACCAACCTTAATTCCTTATAAACCATTGTTGCTAATAGTCAGATTTCACAACTCACACTATCCTTTTAACCATCAAACCACTTTTATTATTGTTACTTCATTACCTTATTCTAAACTATACCACTGTTCTGGGGCCGATTTCACAAAGGCAAACATTGTCAGGAATGAACGACTATATTTTAAGTCAATGTAGTCCCTCAAGCCGCCTTCTCTAACTCCTGTGCTTCCTTTTTGTTCTTGTTAAATCAACTAAGACATTTCATTCAATGAGTGCTGGTGTATATTCAGCGACTCTCCTAAAAATCCTTCTGTTACTGAGCACATGTTTTGAGTATGTTCCTTTTCTTTTCATGGAGTCCCTGGAATGGTTTAGAATAAAAATAATGAATTTGATGTATGGGTTCACTGGAGATTTAATTTTCTGTGGGTCTCTGCTTTTACATTTGGTTAAAGTTTAAGAGCTCAAAGTATTATTCTTGACAACATGTTAAATGTTTGAGGTATGGATGTATAATGGAATAATGCAATAAATGTCTTGTGTCCATATTGATTTTTTAGATGAATCTGCTTCGAAAATTCTGGCACCCAGCAGCCCAATATCATTTAACTATGGTAACCTTTGAGTTTTTAAAAAGAGCATGGCACTTTTGTACTCAGGTATAATCCCCAGAAGACTTTCAGCGGCAGAAGGAGAATTGATTCTCCTCCTCTCGTGCTCTCAGGTCATTTCAAGCTATCAGGGCTGCACTTCCAGGAAAGCTCAGCAGCACCAACAAGGTGAAGCACAATTTGATATTTTCTCGGGTGTCTAGTATTATTTCAAGAAGGAAGTATTCCTCAAGAATGAGGGACTTCCTGGGGCACATAGCTCTGAGAAGTGTGACAACAGTGAAGCTATAGTAGTGCCTTTGCATTAGACTCATTAATACGAGATTGTTGATGATGTTCTAATAGCCCTTAGACTCAGCGCTGGATAATCCTAAGAAAACAATGAGGGGATTCTCTGTTCTTGGATGGTAATTGAAAGACCAAGAAAACATGGAGCATCAGGACGAGTATTTGTCATACATGGCAGATGTGTCAGGGTTAGTGTAAAAGTGTGATAGCAAAGACCGGCAGTGAAGGGAATGAGCAAGGGAAGGATGGGAGGGAAAGGTCACCTGCCGGGGTACAGATCTCTGTAGCTTCCGGGCCCATATCCTCGGCATCCAGTAAAGTGAGCACCTCTCTAAAACAAACGTCCCTTAGACCTGTGCAAACCTCAGGGCATACGTGTGAATCTTTTTATATGACTTCCATTTGTCTACGCTTCAACAGGCTGGAAGGAAAGGAGGGAGGGAGAAGGGAATAAGGAAATAAATGAATGAATAAAACAACTGACCTCCAGTGAAGCTTTGCTGTGGATGAAACACCTGTTTCTTTCCATTTTCTCTTGGTGGCTTTTCCTATCTAGAAGCAATTTTCCAAAACCAAAAAAATAACAAAAACTAGTAATATGCTCCTTTTTATGTTAAATATTTGTCTTTGTCTGTTCCTATGATGGAAGATACATGAATGAGTTTAAATTCATCCTTAGAACATGTGTTATTAATTATTATTTTCTTTCCTCTCTCAGAGCTAAAGGTAGAAAATTACGGGGAGCAGCATAACGTCTTCTCTTCGTGTTCCATAGTCAAGCGTATACACGTCATTTTGGTCCAACTGGCTTTCCTCATCCTGATTTCACTGATATCCCACCCAGAATTATTCCATATTACAAGTCACATTTTGATATTTTATGTTCATTAACTTGCACTCCCTTCATCCATACATTCAACAACAAATTTCTTGAGGTCTCAAATGCCCACACTTGTCCAGCCCCTGGAGCAATAGCTATGCACCAGAAACCCTTGCTTTCAGATAATTAAGAGACTGATTGAATAGCACAGAAATCCCAAATGTAAATATCCACTTTGTACAAAACCTTTGCAAAATCCCACCTAAATCATTAGGCACTTAATTACACATTACTGCGCTCTCTTTAAAGCACCATAAATTAGCAATTGAGGAAAATAATCTCAAGTCATTTTCCTGAAATGGAGAGAAAAAAAACGAATTTTTTAAACTTCTAAACTTTGCTTCTAATACAAATACATTTTCGTCTGTTTGCTTCTAATTTTTCAACTTGGTAAAATGTCCGTAATGTTAATTGGGCCATTCGTCAATTGTCAGTATGTTAGTTTTTTCAAATTTAAATTCTGTTCTCAGCGTTCATTTGTCATATCGTTTAATATTACAGAGTGCACCCTTTTAAACTGTGCCCTACATACAAAACCATCCAGCATAAATAACATCCAAAACCCAGAGTCATGTTGAATTCTTCAAGTAATAGAACTGAGCCCGATGAAAACAGTAAGGGGGCCAAAGAAAATAAGTTTGTTTGGGGCAATCCTGACCCAAATAAAGAACTTTCTGGAGCACAAACATTATCCACATCGGCAGCAGTGAAAATCAATAGTAACTTTTAAAATTCATACGTACCCTTGGCCTACATTTTATTGGATTAAGTGGCAGTTAGGAAGAAAAACATATTCTCTATCCCTTTTTACACTGTTTCACAACTGCTAACAGATTTTAAACTAGCAAGTGATTCCCCCAAAAGCATTACGACTATGAAGGCCTGAAAAGCAATTTGGTAAAATGTTATTTGAAGTCTCTGAGGCTGGTAAAGGCCAAACACAGGGAAGTTTATTTTCCATTTTTACCATTTTTACTGACTGTAGTTTTCTCCAGACCGATGGTCCTTTCATTTCACAGTATTTTCTCAATCCATTGCTCTAAGTTCTTGGCTCTCGCCATTCTCCGGCTGATGGAAGAAAGCAGAGCCGCAATTATCCCTGCGAGATCCTATCTGACACGCTCCTTTCTGAGCTACTGCTGTGTCTTATGCTGCCTTTGACCTTTTCCTCCTCTCAGAGAGCTGCAGAGAAGAAACGCTCCCGGAGTTAGTATTTTTCTCTTAAGACCCATAACTTGGAAAGCCTTCAAACTGAGATTTTCTGATCAGAAGTGAGCACAGTCACGATCTGTGAGCCTAGAAGCTTCATGAACATTCTAGGTTGCTACTTTTTTACATTTTGGGGGTAATGCAAAACCCCAGTTAGAAGCTGTTTCATACCACAAATTAGTCCATGCAGTGATTTTACATGACGTTGCGTAAATTCACGATTGTAATGTTTTCATCCTGCTAAGAAAGCATGCTGAAAATAATTGAGAGGAAAAGTTTCATGTTTTCTCCATTGATGTTCACTTTTTGTTATTCCTTTTTGTGCTTTATGAATATACTACCTCAGGTTGTTTCGTGTATGTTATCTCTCTAGGTGGGCTGTAAATTCCTCAGATCAGTGAAGAGTTTTCCTCGTCCGTAAAAGCCTCCTTTCACACCCAACAGGGAATGTCAGTGTGATGACTAAAAGCTTTCTGAAATAACTAATCAGTTAATTAATTAATGACCGCTTGCTTTGAAAGAAACAGAACCTATAATCATTATATACAAAATCATAAATTTAATTTCCAAAACATCAAGAGTAATTTTAAACAAATCCATTAAGATGTCCAAGGTAAAATAATTAACTCTACATTCTTCTGCGGTAGATAGTATATAACATACCTGTGTTCCACCATACACACTATACATATATACATAAAATATAGTACTCATACAAATATCATGTCAACTAAGTTACGAGATCATGAGGCATCTGATGAGTCAAATTCTCTGTAAATTGGAAATCCAATTGTTTCTTTTTATCAAAGAAACATTTTGTTTTACAGTCTTCTATCTAACCTCACGATCCTAAGACTTACTAGAAACTTTAGCATTAAAAATCCCTAAGAATGCAGTTTTGAGGAAGTTAACTGTTGGATCTAATTATACAGATAATGGCTTAAATTGCTAGGTAAAATATAAACTAGTGGGAACCTTTGTTTACTCCTCAAGAGGGGCAAGTCTTTCCGAATGTGCTGTGTGTTTGTATAATCCAAACTCCTAAAACAGTGCTTGGTGCTTAATAGGAACTCAATAAATATTTGCTGAGTAAATGAGTAAATGATTTATGATTGTGTACAAAAGGCAACATGTGAGTTTATATTTGATGGAGTTATCTAGATGAAGGAGAAGGAATAAAAAGTGTGACAGGGAGAAAGAACAGCCTGTGCAAAGACCCTGCTGCAGAAAATAATGAGTAAGGCTGTAAATACCAGAAAACCCAAGTGACTGGAATAAGGGAAGGTGTGTGTGTGGGGGGGGAATGGTTTGAGCTATGCATGGGTTGTATTATAAACTCTTTTAAGGCCAAGTTAAGAGTGGTGGTCTTTAACACAAGGAGAAGGATTGCAGGATTTTAGCAAGGTGGAGCCATAATGTGATTTGCATTTGGGAAAAAAGACACTGGTAGATCTGAGAAAAGTCTGGAGGGCAGCATGAGCAGAGGCAAGGAGCCCAGTTAGCAGGCTCTGTGGTACCTCAGGTGAGAGATTATGTGGGCTGGACTAGATGGTCATGGTGAAGACAGAAAGAAGCGTGTGGCTTTCATTTGAGGTCACAAAGTACTGCGTGCCTGCTCCACACCATTTATCAAAGTTTGCAATTGCCCATTTGTTTCTATCACTCCTGAGTGATATAAACTAATCTATGACCTCCATAAAGCTGGCACTAGATCTAATTTAGCTGTCATCCTATCTTAGTCCTTAATAACACACCTGCCGAGTAAATGTCCCATAAATATCAGTTGATTGAATGAATGGACAGGCATTCAAAATCACAACTCTTTTGTCACCATTAATAAGAGTAAAGAAATATTTTCTAAATCCATGTGTAAAACACCAAATTTTAGAATTTTAGGGGAAATTTAGAAGTATATAAAAACCTTAAAATATGTAGGAATCCTGGATTTTAGGATCTTTATGATGTTTCTAAAAGAAACATTGGCCTGGCTTGGCTTAGGTAGCTACACCATGAGTAAGTAGCCCACCATCTTAGGAAATAGTTCGTTCTGTTGCCAAAAACCTGGCCTTTAAAAGTAATTCTTACAGTAAGACAAAATCCATATTCTTTTCGATTCTACTATTAGTCCTAGCTCTGAATTCTGGACCAACATAAGAAAATTCTAATGCTTTTATTATTTCAGAGTTGTTTAAATATTTAAAGATGGCTCCACTGAGTCTACTCTTTCAAGTCTAAATAATTTCAGTTGACTCTGTATGTTTTCTAGACTTCTTAAAATCCTGGATGCCTTCCTCTGAATGCCTTCCTCTAGTTATTATTACAGTCTGGTTTCCCAATGCTCTGAAAATGTACACCCACATTTGGGAAGTAAAAATTGTATAAGCATACAAATAGATCTTTTTCAAGTTTACAAGACAAGGGGTCAACACCACGCTGCAATCATGATTTGATCAGCACTGTGTGCTATGTGTTCATTGCGTCCCATGATCTGAGCATCATCCATAAACAATCTGAAAAGCTAAAACTGACTGAGGCTAAATCACGTGCCCATGTTGGGAACTCCCATTCACACTCCATGCTTTCTACCTGCACGATCAGGTGAACCTCAAGATTGTCACAGTAAAAATATGATGATTAGAAGAATAAACGGTCTGTGCCGTAATATACTTCCATTGCTAAAAATCAGCAATTACCAGTATATGTCCAATTTCCAGGAAAGATCTCCAAGTACTTTCTAAGTGCAAATACATTTTTAAATAAATTAGGCTGGTTTTCATCTAGGATCATGCATAATCTGGTTATTGCAACTCAAGTTTTTATTGTATAAGATGTAGCTCATCCAGGAAATGCACATCTGTTTTATAAAAGATGATTTCAAATTGAGAACCTTGTCAATTTTAATTAGGATAATAATACAAATCACACTAGTAGGGTTATTTTCTCTCATCTAATAAGCTCCTCAGCCAAGATCTAAAAATGTATTTAAAACACATAAAACAAAATCATATCCAGTTATTAAGAGCAGCTGCTGTTTTCATCTGCCTGCAGTTTTTCAACCCAGATATAAATAATTTATTTTTGATGTTATATCTTATATACTAAAGCCTAATTACTATAGGGTAATTGAGTAGGCTGTTAATTGTGGAATCTAACTGAATCAGCATCCGTTATAAACTATAATATCTATTATTAAATTCTAATTACTGCTATAAATATTATCATTGCCACAATAAATACAGGTAATTTGAGAAAATGTTTAGAAATTTCTAACTTCAAAATATATTACTTTGTCCCCAGTCTTCTTGGATCTTCTAAAAATATTTAAAACAGTAATCTTATTAATTTTTTAAAATGGATACAGATAAACACAGGAAAAAGTGAATCTGCCTTGGAAAAATATATGTTATATCTTTCAACTGACATTTATTACACAATCGATATTTCTTTGCTGAGTATTTGTTATATGTAAGTAACATATAAATATAGAAATTTAAGTTAAATCAATTTATCTTGTATTATAGAATTTAATAATTAATAATAGTTAATAATACATAGGGCATCACTTAAAATAGTATATAATATACATGTACCCTGTATAATACATGTATGTTTGCATATGTGCATATAATTTTAACTGAAACACAAAGATAATTTTATTTATTCATTTTTCTATAAGCTGAGCAGTTATTTGTTTTTCAATAGATAAATACTGAATATAATTAAATTCTGATTCATATTCACAGCAGGTTCTTTCCACATAACAAATCCATGTCCTAGAACAGCAATCATTAGAGTGTCCAATAAATAAGTCTCAGCTCATAAAATTCAAGAAAAAAATACCATCTGGACGATAACCTAAAAACTACACCAGATAATCACTAGAGGTTCCTTCTATTTACATTCATCTTCATTTCTAGGTTATAATTTTTATTAGTTGAATAATTTTTTTTTTATTTTAAATAAGAAACATTCTATAAATACACCAGAACTTGAATATACCATTGGTCTTGAAATTTCTGCTTCAATATCACCTGAAAGAATTTTGAAAACTTATGAACCTCTTCACAATTTTTAATTGATGTTAAATTTTTCATAGACCTCAAGTAGTTGCAAACTATATAATGTCTAACATGTTAAAATTATTGACATTTTTAAAATAGAAATCTTATGTCATTTCAAACTATAGCTGGTAGAATCTAAATACCAAAGCAATTTTATATTTGCCATTATTCATGTGAAAAAAATATGAAATCTCTTTAGTCAGAAATATTTAACATCATTTCACTTATGCAGATAATTTTATTCAGATTAATGAATAAAAGGAAAATGGATTTTTGTTTTTTTGATCCATTACATTTATCAGCTACATAATATGTATGTAAATTGAAATTTAGTTTTTAGAAAGTTTCTCTAACTAAGCTCCTAAGTACTAAAAATTTCTTTTGATTGAGATATGATTATAATTATTAAATGGAAAAATAAATTAATGAATTAAACAACATGAAAGTATTATGTGTTTCATAATTTTATACATAAAGAACAAAATATTATTAGAAATGTATCTCTTAATGAGATGGTTCAGTGTTATTTCCCAATTAATTTATGTATCCAGGGGTGAATATTATTTGTTGCCAGACAAAATAATCATCACTATCAATTCTATTCCATTTGAGCTGGCATCAAATAACAAATCAATTAGACACCTCTTACATTTTGTTGAAAGCAAAGACTCAGAAACCATGACATTCAAATGGATTTGGTATTGTTACTAGATTCATTTATTTCCTCAGAACAAACACCCATATCTGTGAGAGCTGTTTTACTTAGTGCTGAGAGTGTAGCTTCTATACTAAGACAATTCAGCAATGGCTAGAACACGGTATTGAAGAAAAGTGTGCCCCATTTTTGTGAAGTAACAGAAGGGAGACTGTGAAAGGCAAAGAGGGAAAGGAAACCAGGCTTAATTTCTCCATTACTCTCAGGCTGATCAACATCAATTTTTAGTACCTAGGAAAGTTAACAGACTCTGATCGAGTCCAGTATTCTACTAGCAAAATAATCCATGCCAAAACAACAGAAAGAAGAGAGCGATTAATGAAGGAGTTTGAGGATGGAAAGGGGACTCTTTACCTTAAAAGTATAATGACACTTGGCCTTAGAAGTACAGATTACTTCTCCAGAATGATGATTCTTTTTAAAGTCATTTGAGGCAGGGAGTTGTCGAGATGGTGTAGCACAGGTTAACATTATGCTCAGTACCACTGCATTCCGCAAAAGTTAGTCAAGATGAGGAGGGCTTGGCGCAAGGAATGAAGGGGCTCAACACAAGTCCATGTTGGAGGACTGAGGAGCTCTGGGAGGAGCCCTCCTGAGCTAACTTTGGATCTGTATTAATTATCATAAACCAGGAAGAATTAGACAAAAGCTGCTTGCCTGACATTAGCACTGATTAGGGAGGACATGGAGAAGGTCAGACAGAACGTCTCCACTTTGTTTTTGCAAAACCACAGATCTTGAGCACAAACCTCTGCCTCCAGCATCAAGAGACCTTTGGAATCTAGATGATCTTTACCGTAATTCTTATTGCCGCACCTCACATACACATTTTCTCTTGGAGGCCAGTTTTCTGATCTGCACACACACAACTCACACGCCATTCTCATGATTCTCCAGGTCTCTCAAGCAGGAAGCAAGTTTTATGCTAAAGATCAGGGTGCAGTTTCCTTACAGATTAATAGCTATTACTGCCCCTTTGTGCCCACAATAGCTAAATCTGAATTTCACTGTCTAAGATACTCTCAGGTTGGAAAAGAGACAAGGCAGTGGAGGAAAGGATTCTTTGATTACTCACTAACACTCAGACTTTCTACCCAACTGTTAGGAACTTCTCATTTCTCTTAGAAATACTACTCAGCAATAAAAAAGAGCGAAATCCTGTCATTTGGGGCAACACATGTGAGCCTGAAGGACATGTTGAGTTAAATAAGCTAGACACAGAGAGACAAATGCCACATGTTCTCACTTACATGGGAGACCTAAAACAATTACATTTGCAGAAGTAAAAAGTAGGATTGCAGTTATTAGAGGCTGGGAAGTGGAGAGGGGAATGTTGGAATGGGGAGAAGTTGGTCGACGGGTACAAAGTTACTGCTAGATTGGAGGAGTAAGTCTTGTGCTCTTTAGCACCGTAGGGTGAATACAATTAACAGTGATGCAGTGTGTGTCTTTAAAAAGCTAGAAGAAAAGATTTTTAATGTTCACAACACACACACACACACACACACAAGATCAGCGTTCCAGGTGAGAGACAAGCTAGTTCCCTTGATTGGATCAGTACTCCTTGCAAATATGTATTGAAATATCATGTTGTATGGCACAAATATGTACAATTATTGCCTGTCCACCAAAAATTGAATAACAAATATATACAAAGTAAGAAAAAAGAATCAAGAAATAATCTATGGCTGGGCTAAAAAAGTAATCCAAGAAAGGTAGAATGGCCTCTTCATTACTCAAATCCCCCCAGCCTGACCATTGACTATGGAAGGCACAGTTTTCCGACTAGAGGCTTGTACAGAGTTGGAGAGTAAGGAGTGGGAGTGAAGTCTCTACATTTGAGCCAGAAGGGAAATAACTCCTCTGGGTGGTTCTATGAGCATCAGGAGAAAAGATGACATCAGATGAAAGCCTCGGAGACCCAGCGAGACTTGAAGCCAAATGACATTTCTACAAAGTCACAGCAGCGCCACACAGAAGGGCTCAGATTCTATCGTTTGAAACATTACCGTATGTCTCCTGTTCATGTTATGTTTTGTGCTTTCTTAGAATGTAGCAAAGCCGTTTTTTGTGAACATCATTATGTCCCAACTATTTTGTGGGAAATAGGCTTGTCTGTGCTTAGTTGAGAATGTGTGGCCCGGTGAGGAAACATCATTGAGAGGGAGTGAACATCGGCTGTATGTTCCTGTGCTGGGGCTGAGGAGTGAAATGTTCAGAGATAGCCTCAAAAAATCACCTTGCCCTCTGCCCTTCAATGAGAGCTCCCTTTCAGAGTATTGATTAAGCCCTCTTATGTTTCTTTGAGGTAACCAGAATCAGGAGAGAGCTGATTCTAACTAGGAAAGCTGACTATTTCAAAGACCTCCTCAGTCAGACCCGGTAAGTGGATCGCCAGATATAAAACACTGATTCCAGGACACATACACTTGCTCTCTGCCCTGCTTAAAAAGGGAAGCAAGGAGTTATATATCAATTCAATCATTTATTCCCTAAGCATTTCATAAATATTCCTTCACCTCCTACTAAGCTTTGTGCTTTGTGCCAATGGCCAGAGAAAGGCAGAGCTGCTGTGATGGTGACAGAGGCCAAAGACTCCGGCCACCTGCAGGGGAGGCAGACTGGGGATCCTGCTGCATGCAGAGCGTATGACCCACTAGGGCAGATAGGAAACTTCTG
>NW_003852532.1:1681966-1703351 GCF_000181295.1 Otolemur garnettii | reverse complement strand
AGGTTACAGAGAGCTAGGCTGATGCCACAGCACTCTAGCCTAGGTGACAGAGCAAGACTCTGTCTCCAAAAAAATCATTAGCTAGCTTGGAAAAGACTTCTTCAACCACTGAAACCTGAATATGGATGCATAAATGGGGAAAAAAATTAAAGATAGTAAAATAAGAAAAAAAAAAACAAGAAATACACCGCCAACACACAAATATATACCACCACACAGCCGTTACTAATTATGGAAATCTGGGCTGCTTGACTCATAGGAAAACACCAAATGCAGAGACCACCGTTAGCCAAGTGGCTTGAACCATCCCCTTAGCATTAAGCCAGGTTTTTTAATCCTTAGAACTGTCATGGATTCTAGTGTGACACTTCACTCATTTCTTCTCTCTCTTCCCTTGAAGTTGGCCCTCCTTAACCTCAGGTTCTGTGTCCACAAGGTTTACCAACCTCAGATCAAAAATACTCAGAAAGTAGTAGTAATAAATAACAATACAACAATGAACACATAGTAAAATAAAAATCAATATAGTGTAACACCTATTTACGTAGCATGTACCTTGTATTAGGTATTAAATCTTTACATCCAGAGATTTAAAGTATAAGTCAGGATATGTGTAGGCTATATGCAAATACTATGCCATTTGAAATGAGGGACTTGAACATCTGAGGGGTTTCGTATCTAAGGGGACCCTAAAACAAATCCCCTGGGGACCCCAAGGGATGGACTCTACAAAGTACCCTCCAGGAAACATGGAGGCCTTCCAGCATCTACAGTCTTATCAGAACAGAACTTAAAATGCAACATTTCCTCTTAGTATACAGAAAACTTATCTAACAATCTTTTTTGGAGTATTTCACATTGATCTGATTATGGCACTATGTCTAAACAAAGGAAATGCAGTTATTCTCCCATCCGTGATGGGAGCCTTCAGTACCTCCAGGGAAACGCATCAACTGCCCTTTGGAGTGGCAAAGGTTAGTTAGTTACCCCTTTAGGGAAACTCAGATAATTTTCTGGCACTACTCCCAGGCATTCTTCACTTCTTGGCATTAAATGGCTACCTGAATTCATAATAGTTTACTTCTCTCTTTTTTTAGTGTTTGGGATTCAAGGAGGGTACAAAGAATTAGGTTACACTTGTTGCATATGTTAGATAAAGTCCCCATAATAGTTTAAATGCTCAAGCATCTGCACATAGATTCCCCCCATCTTCCTTTAGTTTAACAAGTGGATCTTAAATTTTAGCATACATAAGAATCACTGCCTAATTTAATATACACAGGACATATGTTATTCCTCGTAGTTTGAAGACGTTTTCCAAGGGAATTTTGGCTTATAATTATTTTTATTATTCTAAATCTCAAACTCAACTTTAATGTTCTCACTAATACTAGTTGTAGGTATGATTGCTGAAATTATGTCACATATCTGTGATCCATTCTCTTGATACATGCATACACATATTACACATGTGTATGTATATACACACTCACCCAAAATGAAAATTGTCTTTGAATGACCGTGTGAGGCTTGCTATACAGTGCCACCATACAAATAGAGATAATGGTAGTATTTGAAATCCTCAAAAGTTTTCAAACTAGCCAATTTCAAGATATTGTTGGGATGTTCAGGTTTTGGAAATTATGACATAAAATGTAAAGAAATGCGATCAGACAAGTTTCTACCAGGGATAGAATTCATTTTTCACTTTGCAGCTCAAATCAGCGTCTCCATGACATTTATGTATCTCTAAGCTCTAAATCAGTGCGGCACAGTGGGGGCGAGGTGGGAGACTATCGGAATCACCCAGAAAGCCTTTTCAAACTACACCAGGCCCCCTCCACCCGCAGTCCCCCCTCCCCTTGAGATTCTGCCCAAGATGAGTCTCTGAACTTGAGCAACACCATCTGTTCACTAACAAATAGGCATTTTATCTCCAAAAGGGCAGGTTTTTGCACGTGAGCCTCTAACATCTATAGAAGCGGGAGGGGAAACTCTGAAACACACATCAATAACACGATCTTTCAAATGAAGGCTGACATGCTAAAAAACGGGTATGTCTATAATATTTTCTGAGTAATGCATTCACTGCTTAGCCCCTTGTACTAACGATACGAAAATTGGTACTTTACTCATATAGGTCAGCGAGCTTTATTTTGTGAGTTTTCTATAAATTCAGGCTTCATTTGGGAGATTTTCATAAATGCAAGCATTTGTAGAATTAAGTAACAGAGTGTGGCAGCCTCAGTTCAGATCAGCCAGTGCCATTAGGAAAGCATAGTGGCTGAATAAGATCAACTTTATATCATAAGGAATATTCAAAGTCATTTTTATTATACATACATTTCCCAGCAGGGAAATTTCTGTGACCGCTCCAACACATTTCCCTAAGTATGTGTTCTTCCCTCTAAAATTCACGGCAAGGTTTGGTAGATATTGTTCTCCTCTCCACAAAACTGATCTCCAAGTGTTCATTTGCCGCAAATGTTATCTGGAGTTTATGAACATAAGGTGCAAACATAAACACACACGCTGCTCACATTTTTCTGTTACGAGCACATAACAGCATCGTTTTATTATAGCATGCTTTTGTCAATTTAGTCGGAATATGGGATATGTTGAGATTTTAAACTGAACATTCGTAAATTGTATTATTTCATTTTTGAAAAGAAAGCACTTTTGTATCCATAGGTGTAAAATTATTTATGAAATGAAAATTTTAAGATGTTACAGGTGCCGTCATGTGTCACTTAAACATGGGGATATGCTTTGAAAAATGTGTCCTTAGATGATTTTATCCTTGTGCGAACCTTACAGAGTGCACTTACACAAACCTGAATGGGATGGCCTAGTGCAGACCTGTGCTCTGGAGGATAGCCTATCCCTCCTAGCTACAAACCTATATAACACATTACCATTTGGAATATTGCAGGCATTTGTAACACAGTGCTAAGTAGTGTCTGTCTAAACATAGCTAAACATTGAAAAAGTCCAGTAAAAATATGTTATTACAAGGTTATGAGATAACCAATGGAATATACATATATGCAATCTGCTGTTGACTGAAATGTTTTTATGTGATATGTGATTATATTTAATATAAAAAGCATAGGAGATAACTAAAATATTTTGGAACTGTCTTCTACAGATACTTATTTATTGAACTATAACAATTTTTAAATAGCTAACATTTATTAATCTTTAGTCTATCCAAGCATGTTATTAGTGTTTTATGTGAATTAATATGGCCAACCCATACAGCAATACCATAAGGTACCTCCTACTATGAAGTAGATATTACTACCCCAACTTAAAGACAAGAAAAGACAACTTTTGAGCAGCTTATAAAGTTTCCTAGGGGGATAAATTTAGTAAGGGGAGGAGCAGGCATCAGAGGCCAGGGACTTTTGCTTAAGAGTTCATGCTCTGAAAAACTTGATGACGTACAAGGTCTATTGTGTTCAAATTCCCGTTGGGTCCTGCCAACCCTGCAGAATACAATCTCTACCCATGCACCTGGTCTGTACTGGAGAGGGTATCATGGAAGTTACGACGGCTTCCAAATCAGTGCCCCCTCATGTGGTGGTTTTCATTAAGGGCATTCTGTCTGGTTCCCCAACAACAACAAAGCTTCAGGGAGAGGCTCAGAATGCAGAATAGCTTCCATCCCTTTTTCCCAAAGCATATCATTTTGATGTAAGATAATCCTGCTATTTCTTCTTAATAACCTCATGCCTCTGTATTCTTCTTCCCCATGACTGTACCCCATGGAGAGCAGTGAAAACAAACTCTGGATTTCTTTCTCTTTCTCCTTTTCATCACACTACCCAAAGACAGAATGAGATTTGGGATTTGGGATTTTCACGTCCCCATTTCATTTTCTTAAATCAGCAAGGTTAATGGCCTCAGGCAATTGGAAGTGGCATCTTCTCCACCTGGGGAATATGTTAGGTTGTGAGCAGACAAAAGGCCTGAGTCCTGAGAGAAGGAACGTGGGTCATGCAAGGACATGGAGGCAGAGGGGAGCTTCCAAAGTGGGTCTCTAGACTCCAACACACCTCCTCAAATAAACTCAGCTTATATATTCTGGGGAGATTTTAGCTTCCTCAGATATTCAAATAGATTTCTTCAAGTTATCTTAGGCTTCTCTCCTGTAATCACAGATGTGCTCAACAGATTCCCCTGAATCTGTGTGGATGGTCAATAACGTAACCATTGCTATCGATGGTCCCCTTTTATTTTTTAGAAGTAACATGTCACTGGATTTTGCTGACAAAGAATAGTGGATGAAGAGTCAAGTCTTCTCTTTGACCTGACTAGTGGCTGAAATGTGAAGCAAAATTTACCTCAAAGCATAATAATAACGATCAAGAGATTTTCCTGGTCAAACAAGAACTAAAATAGCAAGTGACAACCAAAAAAGGATCAATTAAGTTAAAATGCACATACGTTTACTATATAATTTACTCATTTATCTACTTAGTGCAACTACTCTAGGGTCTTGGAATAGGCAGGAAAGGCGATGGTGATGATTTATGTCTAACTAGGGTACAGTAAAATCCTTGAGAAGCTCAGCATCTACACTGGTAATGCATGTGAACAAGCAAACAAATAATTGCAAGATCTTGATCCTTAAAAATATCCAACTTGCAATATTGTCAGAAGTCCTAATGTTTGGTAACCCACTGACTCCTACTCCATAATTCCAGGCTGTTTGTGGCCAGAGGGGCTCTGTGGGGGCCCGGTGGGGATTATGTGAATGATTGCTTCCTCACTATTTCACTTCATCTCATTCCTTTTAATTTTTATTTCACATAGTTCTGTTTAAAATATCTCACTTAAATTATTTTACGCCTTCTTTCTTTCCCTATATTTCATTTATCTTATTTTCCTCAATGAGATAAGGAAAATGTATTTCCTTTTTTACGTTCTTGGTTCCTTCTAATTCAATGTGTTAACCTGCCACAAATAAACAAAAAACAATTGCGATCACCGTAAGGCTAGTTGGCATTAGCACAACACCTGTGTTCAAGAAAATAAAATCCTCCTATTTCTAATTGAAATGAGATGTGAAATGGGATGAATGGCTTTCCTGTTGAGAGTTGCTGGAACAATCATGAAATGAACTTAGAAATTTCCACTAAAAGTATTCCATTTTCTTCCTCATTTTTTTAAAATTTATGGTACAAACACAGAAATCAAATGTTTTGCGTTTTGTTGGGTTTAATTATAAGTTATGTTTCGAGTGAATTATATATGTGGTAACTGCGTTGTTGTCTATATAATGACACATGATTAACAGGATTGTGTGGGCTGAATTCCAGACCACAATTTATGTCATGCTTCTGTAAGAAAAAGCACAACACATTTCTGACAATATATTTATAAATAAATTTAGGAGAGGGAAAACAAAGGAGAGGAAAAAAGATAAATTTAGGGAAAAAATTGGAAGAGATTTCTCATATTTAATAACTTACTTAGGTTGTATATTATAAAGCATTCTCATCGATGATTTGTTTATTTTTAAAATATTTATGAATTGCCTTCTCTGTGCTAGGGACAGTTTTAGGGACTGTGAAAACCAACGATATGGTTATATATCCAAAATGTTGGTGAGGCTTTACAATATTGCTTGAACAAACTATTTCAAGCCTCAATGAACACCAACAGTCCTAAGAAATTAATGTGTCCCTCTCATACTTTAAATCTTATTTTTAATTCTTTAATGCCTTTAATTAAGTTCAGGGTAGCTTACTGTTGCAAGTAGCTTTTCAGGGTTACATAGTTTATTCTTAATTATATCATGAATATTTAATATTACAGATTTTTCATCTTATGTTCTGGAAGTAGTAAACACCAGCCCAACGGGCATCTTAAATACGTCCCGTTCATTCATTTTCTACTTGCTACTACTTCCATTCAGGCTCTCACAGGTTCTCATCTTGAGTTATTGGAGCAGGCTCTTACATGGACATTCCACGATTTTCCTCCCCACTTTTATCCATCTTGCACAGTGCTGTAAGACATAGTCATGATATTAGGTCATTGCCCAAAGACCTCTGGTCACTTCTCTAGTTGATGCATATTGTGGGACAGACATCATTGCAATCCATGAAACACCTTTCCAAAATTAGCCCTATATTTCTTTCCAAGTTTACCTTGCAGTATTTGCTTGCATTCAGACAAATTCAAATTCACATCCCAGCTGACACTAATTTAGTGTAGGCAGGTTGCTTAACTCCTCTAAGCCTCAATTTTCTTGTGCTTATAATGAGAATTCTAATGATACCACTTCATATGTTGCACTGTATTAAACAAGTGTCTATCTACAAAACACAATTTTTGACAAGTGAATGTTCAAAAAGGTTAACTGCAATACTGTCTTAAAATGATAATGCATGGTAGTATTAAGTATCATTGCTCCTGGGCCTCAAACTTAGTCGTTGGGTCTGTGCCATTGAAGTGCTGCTCCTTATTCCTGCCTTAACTCCATCTGTTTTTTCAGCCTTGAATGCCCTTCTCTCCAACTCAGCAAGAATGAATTCAATTTTTCCTTCAAGCGCCTGGTCTAATGTGCTCTCATTTAAGATTCCCCTGATCCTCCAAGAAAGTAAGTGTCCTTTCCTCTCATCTCTCATAGTCCTGTTTCCAGGCCTCTCTGATTGTACTTCCCAGAGCCACCCTGTTTAGTTCAGGGATCAGTCTTACCTTCTACTAGCTTATTAACACTGTGGAGGAGAGTATCATCTGATTTTTCCTGAACATTATCTGAGGACGTGCTTCCTCCCACTAAGCAGATTACACACCTCTTACTGTAATACTGCTGCATTACAAATCACCCCATACCTGGGTGAAGGGCTCATCTACAACTTGAACTTTGCCTTAGAAATGAAAATGATGTACCTTAAACAATCGTACCTTCATATCAATCTGAAATTAAAAAAAAAAAAAAAACAGAACTCAGTAGCCGAACAAAAGTATTTTTGTTCTTTGCCCATTAGTCAGTGGCTGTGATACCACTCGGGCTCTGGGCTCCAGACAGCAGGGACCATGCTCCGGATTCCAGGCCACATGCCTCTCCACGTGTCTCTCATCCACCCAAGATTGGTGGCTATTTGGTAAATGTTCTAATGACTAATGGCGGGAACACAGAAAACAAATAGAGGTATGTAATGGGAACAACTGGCTCACTGTGGCACCTGCCCACATTTATTGCCCAAAACAAGTCCCACAGCTCAGCTACCAGTAGTGAGGCAGGAAGTCCATCCCATCCACAGTGCAGTGGTTGGTGTGCCAGGGCCAAAGGATATGGTTAGGTGAATCTATCAATAGGGAGGGAGTTAAGAATCAGGAATGATGCAATTCTCCTGTGTTATACTCTGTTCACTCTAGAGCCCCCTTTTTTAAGGACAGAAGTTCCCTATATAGGTTTTGGAAAGGAGGTCTGAGAGAATGACAGAGGAATCATTGAATGGGGTTTTAGGATAGTGAAATGACAGTTTTTACATTTTAGAAGGTCATTCAGGAAGATATTAATAACACATATTAGAATGTGAAGGCAAATCAGATATGAGGCAAGTAATTATGCAACCACTTGGAACCAGCAAATATATTGTGAGGCTGTAGGGCTGACAATAATGGGATAAAGGTCCCACAGACCTTTAAGTAGAAAAAAATGGATGGACTAAGTAACAGAATAGGTGAGAGAGTAAAGGACAGAGATACTGAGAACAGCTCCAAAGGTTACACCAGGGTGGTATCATTCACGGATAGAAAGCCGCGATCTGTTATACCATTCTTCAGAGTATTATGTAAATTCAGTACAATGGATAATATAGAGCATATCTTATCATAATCATGTCTTAAGTTTAGATACATTACAAAGCACTGTCACACATATTTCATCCTCTCAGCAACGTAATGTGTTCATATCTTTACCACTTCTTATAACAAAGAAATGAAAGTGTAAAGAACTTACAGTGATTTCTAAGCAAACACAAAGTTAGACACACAGAGGCTTAAATCCAGAGTCTCCCCACCATTTAGTACAGTATCTTATTTCTTTTATATGTAAAATGAGAAAAACAACCATGGTCTAATTTGACAGATACATTTAATATAGAATGAGGTATTAGAAAAAGCTCTAGTAAGCAATAATTAGAAGATCATCCTCTTGTAAATCATATATTTTCTTCTTAGATTTTATTGTCCTTTTCCTTGTTTCTTTCCTCTTATAGCAATTACTATAGGCTACACAGAGGCAGGGCTCTTGCTGGATTTTCCTTATCTCTTCCATTATTTCTTCTTTTTATTCTTTTTCCTTTTTTTTCCCTTTGTTTCTCGCCTCCTTTCTTCCTTTCTCCCTTCTCAATCTTTCTTGTCATCTTTTCTGGCTTTTTTTTTTTTTTGCTTTGCTTTTTTTTTGGTAAATATTTCTACAATCCACTTATAAATCCATGAAAGTATACCTCAGTACTATATGCAAATACACCCTGCTAGACTAAACACTGGAGTCTTCTCCATACTTCTATTTCCCAGTGTGATAGAAAACACGCCCCTGATCTACTCTGGAGGCTGGAGTAGGAGTACTGTGTGAAGCCGGGAGGTCAAGGCTATATTGCCCTATGATCACACCTGTGAATAGTCACTGCACTCTAGCCTGGGCAACATATTGAGAATCTGTCTCTAATTAAAGAAAAAGGCAGACACACCCTTCCCTTTTGTCTCTTTACTCAATCAATGTTAGAACTATTTTCCATCTGTATGCAATTCTCCAAATCAACCCTGTAATTTCCTTTCTTAATCTTTTTCTTTCTGTGCCATCTTCTGGCCCCTCATCTCCAGTAGAGTGGGCCCAAGTCATGATCCACCTAGCATTTAGAGCACCTTTCTCTTTACCCACCAGTTACGATTGATCTAAAGGAGCCATTTGACAGACCATCAAGAAAATAGAAACTGCTTGGGCTGAGAGCTTCCAGAAAAGTTGTTTGGAAGGTATCTAAACTAGCAGCATTCCCTTAGGTCTGTTCTGTCTTCTTTCTGCCTGGAAAGTGGAACACGATGCCAGGACATGGGAACGTCTTCGAGCAGCTGTGAGGAGGAAACATGGAGCCCAACCCTGGAAAGAACATAACTAAGGTTCCATAGTGCCCTGGACTGTCTACTCCCAGATTCCTTATTGTTAGAGATAAATACATGTATTGTGTGAAGCACAGTATTGCCCATACAGAAATGGTTGCCTTATGTCTAGGTGACCTTCTTCCCAGACTCCCTTTTACTTAAAATTTTCTCATATCCTTATATTCTCATAACATTTTTGTCTTTATTTAGAAACCTTTTGTTTCTCCATCTATATTGTCTGTTAGACTGTAAACAGCTATTACTCATGCATATTTTCCCCAGAGATTCTTGAATGGAACACTAATGCAATAGGGGGTAAGTGAAAGTTTTCGGAATTGAATAGAATTGAATTGAACTCAATTCTGCCAGTTAGTTATGGAAAAAGCTATCTACAAGGGGCTGGCTGTTCCTCGGCCCTTCTTTATCAATGTTCTTGCCTTAATGCAGTGGTATGTTATACAAAAGCTTGGGGAAAAACTTATCCTGCCCTACATATGAAGAATAGGGTCTGTTGTCTGTTGTACATCATTGCTCTTTGCATCTAATTTTTGTATTCATCACCTTTCCCATTGTATTGATTTTTCCTTTTGGGGACTCCCTTATCCCTATTCTCTATCCAAACTTCCAGTTGTAAAAAATTGGCACAGACCCCAGGCCTTGTTATTCAGTATCTATAGTATTTCAACCATCTGTGACTGTCCTTGTTGGGAATATGTGACACAACATAGGCCAGGGACATAATTCTGGGATTTGGGGAGCCAGTTGGGAACGAGAGTGCTCTTTATGCTGAGATTAATATTGATAAAGACAGTGTAAGCCTGGAGATTCTGGGAACCCTAGAAGGGAGAGCACACATTTCTGAATAAAGCCAAAACAGAAGAGAGCATAATGCTTGAGGGTATTTAACCCAAGTCCTGTGAGTGTTATTTAAATTCTTGAGTCTAGAACATGATTCCTGAAACCACACTGGCACTAATAAATATTGACTATAAGTGACATTAGGTGAAGTTATTTAACTTCTTGGTTTCCTCATTTATGAAATGGCGATACTAATGATAATTTAATTTAATTGTAATTATTAAATAAGATAACACGTAAAAAGGATAATGGATAATATTTACTGATCACTAGCTGTGAATGGTCAGTAAAAGTTATCCATCATTAATATAGATTTTTTTTTTTATCCATAGCTTTTGAGTTACTTACAGTAATAAATTCTCTCTTTGCTTAAGCCGATTTGGGTGGAGTTTCTTTAACTTACAACAAAATGGGTTTTATCTAACACAATTAGTAAAAGCATAAGGCCACAACTTGTTTGGGTTTATGATAGACCAAATCTTTATCTAGGCTGTAGCTGATTGAATCAACTGAAGCAGGACCATCTGGTTCTCCTTAGTTCGTATCTCTTAGTAACATTACCTGAGCTCTCTGGACCCCACCTTCTAGGTAGGAAGAGTTTTCCTCATCTCTATCCTATTTATTCATTAAAATCCTTCTTCCTAAATGTTGCCAATTAATCCAGTTCATAATGCTCTGGCATGAAGCTATAATTTAAAAATATATAAGAATACAAACAATGAAGAAGAAAATGTAGAAGGACAGAGACAAAATGAAATAAAATATCTCTATAATTAAAGTATATAATCAGTTGTTCTTTACTTAAGCCTTGTACTGGAAACTTTTCCATACTAGTTCAGAGTAAATGATATTATTACTAAGCAGCCTAAATAGCATACTTTTCCTGGTGTAGATTTCTGGAGGGATATGCAGGGGATTTGCATGCTTAATTCCCATTAGCACCTGTCACTGGGATTTATTATCCCACAGTTAATTCTCTTCTTACTGCAGCCAAGAAAAAGAAAGCCCTGGTATATGGATTTAAATGAACCTTTTCATTTTTCAAAATGAGATAAATTTCATGTCTGTCCCTTAAACACCTACAGTCTTCCAACCCTAAAAAGTCAAGTTCAGACAAATTTTTGGTGGAACCTTTGCACATACTTGATTTCATTCAACACCTATAAAAGCCTACTCATCATTTGAGAATTTTTCCAGGGAGATAGAGCAGAGAAGAAGAATTAAACAAGTCCTTAGCTCAGTTTTAAAATCCATCAGCTCTCAGTCAATTTGTTTCAACAGGTGTTTACTGATCACCTATTATGTGCCAGGTAGTGATCTAGGTTCTGGGTATAGAGTACTAGATGTACTAGAATAAAAATCCTCCCCTTGAGAAGCTTATATTCTACTGGAGGAGAGGCATACATATAAATATGATATATGCACTTGTGTATATATATGTATATATAAAAAATGCTGTAAGAAAAATCAAAAAAAGAAAGAAAAAAGAAAAATCAAAGCAGGGAAATGCAATTGAGGACGATGGGTTGTTGCCATTTTTAGGTAAGTTGGTTAGAGAAGACCTCTCCAAGCACTGACACATGTATTCATCTTAGTGATGTTAACAAGATAAATATGCTTAGAAACCTTAAAAACACTGCATTATCTCTTTCATGATGAAAAAAAATAACAGTCAACAAAACTAGGCAAGTTGCATCTTAAACTCTAGATAGTGAGAACCTTGCCTGCTTGGTAAAGCTGGTCTATGTGGTGGTGCTTTCCCTGTCTGGTCTGTGCCCCCTCTGCTTTCCCCTCTCCATCTCCTCTCTCCACACAATTTCTTCTCAAACCATTCTCCTGTTTCCCCTTCTTATCTCTTACTCTTTCTTTTAAGGAACTAATTTCATGTTGTGTCTGTCACTGAGCCCCTCAATGCCAAAAAAGGTGCCAATTTAGACCTTCATTAATTGTCTTGGACTTTGAAGATTCTTCACTACTGAGCTTTTCCAGCAATCAATCAACCAATGTTGATGGAGTATAAACCATATATCAGGCTCTGTGTTAGAGCTTGGGATTCAAACAACTATCAAGGAAAAAATCTCAGTTTAAAAGAGTTCAGTTCTAATTAGGAAAAACAGCCAATATGATTTTAAGTGAATAAATGCATAATGTGGCTGTTAATGAGATGTGAGTGTGTGTGTGGAGCTTTCTTAGTATATATTGTTCTTGGAAACAGTGTAAATATAAATATGTAACATAATCATCCTCTTTTAAAGTAATCCACAGATTATTAGTGGCCTACCTATATCATACAACATGGTAGCCACCATCTGCATGTGACTACTAAAATTAAAATTAATTAAAGACAAAAAATGCCATTTCACCCTAGCCACATGTGTCCAATAACTCCTTTTGGGAGATCACAGAAATAAATGGGTTTTCTCATGGCAGACAGTTGCACTGGGGCAGATGAGAACCTTCCATCATCAGTATGAACAGCAGTTAACAATTTTATACATCCTTCTCTTGGACCCATCTTACGAATTAGGAAACAGAGGCACCTGGCCTTATTGTTAAGTATCAGTCTGGTAGTCACCTGCCAATACATCAGCATGTCTGGTTGGGGCAGCTAATGAGGGAGAAGACGAGTTGAGGGTGGCAGGTGGGGCCTCCATGGAGAGAGGAAGTGGCCCTTTTAATCACTGCCCTTTGCAAGTACCTGTGACATTTTCACATCTCTCAGAGCCATCCAAGATAGATCTCATCAGCTAGAGGTTTAGATGGAGTGGGGCAGGCAGAATCATGGAACGTTGGGATTTTGAAATTCTCTAATGAGTAATTTCACAGATGAAACTGAGGCAGGCAAAGGTTATCTGACTACCCAGATCACAAGTCTCCTGCGTGCGTGTGTGCGAGTGCGTGGTCCCCTTGGCACCAAGATTTTAAAATTCCCGATACAACTTTTAATAGTTTAGAAACATACTAATCTGGGGAAGTCGTTTTCTTCTTCCTAAAATGTTGGCTGTGTCCGTGTGCTGTCGTATTAATCCATCCACTTTCCTTTTGTCTAGTCTCTCCTAATTCTACCGACCCAACCTTGCATTCCTTCAACATTACAACGGCGACGCATAACCTAGCTGTCTAACAATCTTTTCCTGTAAAATAAGGTAACCACATTTATAGCAGTTCGAATTCTTACACAAGCAGTTAGAAATTTGGAAACTATGTCCTAAGTTCCACCATCACTTGTAAGTGAGTATCTACAAATGTTGCTGTCCATTTTTCTCTGGGAGTTTCTCCCGTATCACCTCACCACCCTGGCCAGCCACCACGGTGCAAGCGGAGAAGGAATTACTTGAGAAAGAGTTTCCGTCGAGCTTTTAGTTTCTGTTCCACTGCAAGGAGTCAAAGACACTCAGCGTAAAGCAGTCTGACCAGCAGCCCAAGATTGCAGCAGGTTGGGGCACTGTAAGAGCTTCCAGACTCTTTCTCCCTCGAGCCGGACTTCGGTTCGAGTCCACACCCCGGTTTATGAAAGCTCAAGACCGAAGTCTCAGAGAGCGCAGTCCCAGGGAATCTGGTGCAGACTTTGGCGGCGTGGTGAAGAAGCTGTCAGGCGGCGGGCTCAGCTCCACTGCGCGCGGCCAAGTGGCCCCGGGCTCGCCCGCTGTGCTCCTGGAGTCTGGGTCTGGCGCACCGCGGGAGGCAGACTCTCTCCCCCTCTTAGCAGCCGCCTCTTCCCCGAGGTCTCTCGCCGCAGCTCCTCCGGGTAAACCAACAGCCGGTCTCCACCTTCCGCCCTGGGCTGCTGTCTCTCTCCAATCTTTGCTTACATAAGGCGGACCGGCGCGCTCCCGCCGCCGGTTACCTCCCCCCCACCCCAGTGGAGTTGGGCTGCGCCCTCCACGCCTCCTTGGCCAGCACCTCCTCGCGCTCGGACGCCCTACTCTAGGAGGTGACCCTCCTTGGCCACCCAGCAACAGCAGCAGCAGCAGCAGCAGCCACAGCAGCCAGGACGTCTCTCTGCCGGCGTGAGAACACTGAGATTGGAGATCGGGGCGCCGGGCTGTGCAAGCTTCCCCCTCCGTTCCCTCCTCCCACTCCCCCGCTCCACCCCCGGTGCCTGTGTGTGTTCCGCACAGGCGAGGAGACCCGGAGAGCAGTCCAGACTCTGCGCGCGGCGGAGCTGCGGCTGCTCCGGCTGCTGGGGGAGCAGCGGAGGTGGCCGCCTTGCGCCTCCCAGGACTTCCCAAGTGGGGGCAGCGCAGTCACTAGCGGGAGGCGTCTGTTAGAAGACACTGGAAGAGAGGGACCTTCAAACTCCTCCTCGGCGTCTCCTCTCCGCCCGTTTTTGGCCCCTGCCCTTGGAGAAAGTGGAGTGTGGGGCTTGTCCTTATTTCTTCGGACTGTCGTCAGTGCTCGGATTCCGCTGCTGCCCGGTGGGGCTTTCCGCTGTTTGCTGGTCTCTCGGTTTCTCCCCTCTGCACACCTCTGCCGACGATGAGGAAAGGTCTGCGGGCGACAGCGGCCCGCTGCGGACTGGGACTGGGATACGTGCTGCAAATGTTCGTGCTACCTGCCCTGGCCCTACTCAGCGCCAGCGGCACCGGCTCGGCCGCTCAAGGTAAGGGGGTCCGCCGGGCTCCGCGGCCGCCTCCCTTCGTTTCATCTTCCCTCCTTCTCCTCCTCCCCAGCTCTCCCGACTTCCTCAGTCTGCGTGGTTGCTCTGTACTGGGAACCACTTTAAATTTCACTTTCCCAACTAGGCAAGAAGCTTTGATTTTTATTTTTTACTCTGCCTTTCGAGATGGGCACGGATGGCCCAGGGAGGAGCAGGGTGTGGACACGCATCGGATCTGTCTCAGCGCGTGTGAGCGCCTGGGGTGTCTTTAGCACTTTGCGCTCCGCACGCGCACGGTGTTGCATACTGTACATACAGAGGTTTGGAGAGACTCTCCGGCGGGTGGCACGCCATAGACGCTTCCTGATGCGCGCGGTGCTCAGAGGCTGGCGCGCTGTGCCACGGCTGGGCGTGTAGGACCTTCTTTGAGTCTCTGAGCACACCAGACGCTGAAGGGCGCACAACTAAGGAAATGTGGCCATTGCCGCCAAGGACCCGTAGGCGCTGGTGCCCTGTGGCTGCTAATGGGGCGATGGGTCGCTAACACAGCCCACCCCGCCCGGCGGCACACGCAACCCGAGGCAGGCCCCGGGTGTGCCTGCCTCGGCACTCGCACCCTCTTCGTGGCGCCTCCCACCCGGCGACTGGGAACGAAAACCCCATAGCTCTGCGGGAAGAGGCAAACCGAATCCCAAACTCCCTGGGGAGTTTATAACTGTGACATTTTAATTGAACGCATGTGAGCTCTGAAATAAGTGCTTGGGGCCCTGGGAGAGCGAGGTTGGGAGAGAGTGGCCTGGAGTTGGGAATGGGTCGGGGAGGAGGGGAGGTCAGGAGCTGCTCGCCAGCTCCCTTCTTGTCCGGGAGTTTGAAGTGGTAGCGGCAGCTTCCAGCTTTCCCCGCCCGGGAGGCCGAGTGGAAGGCAGAAGGAAAGAGCGAGCCAAGGCGGCCCCTCCCGGATCTCTCGCCGGTCACCTGGGCCCGTTCTCAAGCCCGGAGCCCACCTGGGTCTTTTCGCCCGGTTTAGTGGTGATAGCCAGCCCAGTAGAGGAGGCTTAGGTTTTCCTGCAGGGGAGGGGGTAAAGGAAGCTCGTGCAGCGTCGGGAGGCAATTCAGGGATTCTCCCTCTCCTACCGCACCTTCCCTCATCTGGGTTACAGGTCTTTCCAAATCTGGAGAGCAGAGGAGGCGCGGCGGTAGCCCCAACTCCCCGGGTGATGTGCAGACTGTGACATTTCCCCACCGCATTCCCTCTGATCTCGGAGAGGCGCTGGGGGCGGACAGTGCAAGCGAGTGTGGTCTGGGTGGGGAGGTAAATGATTAGCAAGGCTTGGTGAATTAGCGATAGCTACTTCGGGAGTAAATTTTCCTGCTTCCCTGCTAAGTGGCCAGGCTCATAAATCCTTCCTTCCCTTCTCGCCCGAACCCTCCCGTCCCCGAGGTTCTGCTCTGGTTTCCTTATACAGAGCTCATCTGCCCATTTTACGAAAGAATCTTCGCTGAGAATCGTAGCTGGTTGTCGATTTCCAGGCATTGGTAAGAAGTTCTCAGGGCGGCAGCCTAAGATGCTTAGTGGAGGGCGGGAGGGTATCTGGGAGCTTAAGTGAGCAACCTGATGAATAGTCGTGGAATCAACTGCGTGACTCCCTGTGGAATTCTCCTGCTGTTATTGGGCGCACAAAAGCCTGAGCCACCGGGTAGGGGACCGGAGGGAGGCAGGGAAACCCGCACGGTGAGAGAAGTGTTTGGGAACAGGACAAGTTAAAGTCCCCAAAGATGCCAAACAGGAGATAGGATTCCTGCTGAGAGCTTAGGGCAGCCAAATCAAAAAGACCGGGTAGGAAAAGGATCAATAAAGATAATCAAACAGGAGATTGTCAATGGATTAATACTGAAAGAAAAAGGGCAAAAGATTAAAAAGAAAAGGTGCTCAGGGTAGAGAAACTAAGCGTTTGCCTCTTGCACTCTTTCTCTTGATAGACCAGGCGAGTCAAAGACCGAGCATCGATTCTCATCACAGGTAGAAAAATAAAATGTGTTCTGTGAACGTCAGGGCAGCTCTCCATCTGGTTTGTTTCGTTCCTTCACTTCTTGGTTAATAAACTTTTTGTTTGAATCTTGTGGTCTGTGAAATGCCCTGTTCCCCCACTTTTATCCTTGTTATCTACCATGTTCCAGGATACCAGCCCTTCCTGTGTTGTCTGTTAGGTATCAGAGGAAGGATAAAGCACCAAAGTCCACTATCAGCTGCTATCAACCACTGTCACCACCACTCTAACCATTACCCCAGTCGGTGTCCCACTGAACCGCCATTAACGCTTTCCTGGCAGGATCACACATTTCATAAAGGTCTGATGGACTTGCTTTCCCTTCCCTTCTTCCTTTCTTTGGACTAGAATAACTAGCCCACATCCTCAAGGTATGATTTCCTTGTGTGCATACTTTAGGATTAATTACAATGAAGTATTTTTATGAATGGAATTGCATAAGTGGTTAAGCACTTTATAATGTGGATGATTTTTTCCCCCTGTTGTTGGTTACTGGAAAAATTAATAAGTTTTTTTTTTAAATATATCTCTTTAGAAATAGCCAAAAAAGACAATAGATATTTAGGATTAACAAAAAAAGAAATGTGTAGTGAGTTTTGTAACTGTGATTTCAAGGCAACAGTCACTTTAAATAGGTCCTTGGGAAATTCTCTAGGCTTTAGGCAACAACTTTCTCTTATCTGGCTATGCCCTAATTGTTTCATTCAGGATTGCTGGGAACTCCTAGCTCTAGGGAATTTGCCATGTTTCTGACTTCCAAGAATCAAAGATTTTAATAGGAAAAGGCTCTCTCTGTGTGTGTGATCAGTGTGCTTCTGAATTGGTGCCCTCCTGTTTTATACATTCTTTTTATCTTAGCTACACAGCACCCCAAACTTGCTTATCTAGCACCAACTAGTGTTATGAGTGTTAACACCACCAAACTCAAGAACAGGAAATTACTGGCTTCTAATCAGATTGGGACAATTCTCTATTTTTCTTAATTTATAGTAAAAGCAACGTATTTCATCCTACCAAAGAGAAAAAATGACTTTCATTATTTATGCACATTGGTGTGGTACCAATAGACAATTGGCCTTGTAGACAGCTGAATTTCCTTGCGATTCTACCTTAGTTTTCCATTCAAGGAGTGGAGAAAATTCATATGAATTCACACTGAAAATGTGTAATAAGGAAAAGTAGGCTAGATTACTTTTGTTTAGAAAAATCGTACATTCTATCTTAGAGATGGTTTTAACAGGCTTCACAAAATAAACTTTCCAAGCACTTGCAAAGCATGAGGAATCATAGATTAGAAGTGCTATTTATTGGCACCCTGGCCTCCTGTGTTCGGCATACTGAGGGTAAAGAGTTAAACAAGACAGGGACCTCAAGCATCTCTCCTATTGTAGGTTTGGAGATGGTTTTGCTAATCAGCATTCACACTGATCTATTTTAAGCAAACCCCCTAAGGACATGAACATGGCCTGAGCTCTACTAGGGCGAACCCTCTTAGCTTATTTAGAGTTATCATTGAGACCTAAACATAACTGTTCTCTAATGTATGAAAGGTTCTTCAATTAGTGCAAACAGCCATTGTGTGCTCTATTAGGCCTTCACTGCGTTTAGCGCTTTTCTGATTTAGGTCATGGCTTTGCTGGAGCAGCAGAGGGAGTCACTCTCAGAAGAAACATTAAAATTACAGGCAGTAACCGCTTCAGGAAGATAATGGGGAAAGTGGGGGTGGGGGGGGCTAAGACTGAGCCAGGGCTCTTGCCTGGAAGTTTTACTCCATTTCTAGTCCGATTTATTGTATTTGTGGCAGTTAAATACAAACTTGTCTATATTTCCCCATAATTTATAATAGAAACATATTACCTTATTTGGATAGAGTACAGTATTAGAGGTAAAGTTCTTAATCTGTACTCTCATATTATGTCCGAGATTGTGTGCTATTTGTTACAAAATGCAGAGAGACAGTTTCAACCCTCAAGGAAGGCAGACTTATGAGCATTTAATTATAATTCACTTTCTAAAATATAACAGCGGGCATAGGTACAGTCCTTTTGGGAGTCCAGCATCCAAAGATAGGAAACATGGTTCAGGCTATTGTGTAGTGGGGAGGGGGGAGGAACCCAAAATATTTTTATTACAGAGAGGAAGTTAAGAGCAGTGATTTGGCTGGAAGTGGTATAGTTTTATAACTAAGGCATTGTAACAGCATTTTACTTAGATTCCATATGATTTTCCTATAGCTTTGGGGAGATACAATTAAGAATTGTTAGTCACGCATATCCATTCTGTCGGTTAGCGTAGTGGTTGTCATAATTCTGCTTCTAGCACCTCCTAGCTGTGTGACCATGGGCAAGTTATTTAACCTCTCTGTGTCTCAATTTTCTCACATATAAAATGAGGATAATGTGCATTATACATTATATTTAGGATTGAATGAATTAATACATACAAAGCCTCTACAGTAAGCGTTAGCTCATAGAAAGTAAATATTCCTCAGCTTCCAGATCTGTAAACTGGTGGCAATGAAGCCTAGACATTAAAGAAATTAAAGGTCAGTGATTTTTAAACTCAGAATGAGGATAGCTGCTGATGCTTCTCCAAAAGCAAGAAATGGCACTTTCTGAAGAGATGTTCCAAAGTGGATCACTGTGAACTCCTGGACAGGGCATGGTTCGCTGAACAGCCTGTGTGAATCTCACTCCCTTTTAGAACATTTTTTTTTTCTCCTTTTCTGTTTTCTCTGGGAAAATGAGCTTAATACAGGTTCTAAAAATGCTGTGTGAAGTCATTGCAGTTAAGTCCTGGCAACAAGCTCTACTTTTAAATTTCCATCTTTATAAGGAATACTGTAAGATAACTTTTTATAAATTCGTAAACACTACTCTGGAAAAATCCACATCACATGCTAGGGTTTCTGATAAGGGTTTGGGGAAAAATCAACCCTTTGTATGAATGTCAACAGTTTATTTTTAAAAGAAAATGGACAGTATAAAGTCCAAAGTACATAACTGAATTCATGTGAAAACAAAAGAAACATATCAAAAGAGTCTGCCTTGAAGGCAAATCAAATTCACCAGGACTTCCATTTATTCAAATTACATTTGTAGTAGCAAGCTTTGTTATCATAATTCAGAGCATCATAAAGAATCTAGATAGCAAATTTTGAAATTTTACATGTAATTGTTATTCCTCTTTCTTGGCATGTATGGTGCAAATATTTTCGATCTTTTTAGTTAAAACTAGAGATTTTCAGGAATGTTTATATTACTTAGAGTTAGGACGGACATTTCTCCTAGAAATTGATTCTGTTTTTAAATATTGACAGCCTGTTCTATCCTTCTACCCAAATCTTCCCCCCTCTCTCTCTTTCTCTCTCTCATTCTCTCCACCTGACTTCTTAAACCTATGTCCAGAACTTTTTTAGGTTTCATTTATTCTTTGGATTTATTATTGCTTAGGTATTGGTAAGGAGGACTACACACAACCGAGACCTTTGGTATTACTCCAATATCACTTAGTTGAGGATGTTTTACTGACAGAAAACTTAGTGTGTCTTTTTATGTTACTTCTTTCAAGGAGAATAAGTTTGCCTGGAGCAATATTAAAACGTTAGTGTTTCCTTTTTTCTTATTTTTGAAAAGACCTTCAGTCATTGGCTCATTTATAGTTTTGCTTATTTTAAATATTTATCTCCAAATTTATGAGGATTTTAATAAAAATTTTATAGTAAATCTTTTATGAGTTAACAAGTATAGGAAATAAAAACCTTTTTTTTTTTTTTACCCTGGCCTCCTGTTTGAAGCTCTTAGAAGAATGTCTGCCTTTTCATGAAAACTTAAAACATAGGTTGCAAATATTTGAGCTTTCTATAGACAATGTGTTAGAAAATATTGAGCTACCTACAATTTCAATTTTTAAAAAGTTGGGGATTGAAGTCATGTGGTTTTTTACCTTGGGCATTGCTGACTCCCACAGTTGCTTCCTTGGGACTATAGTTTTGAAATATACAGAAGAATGGTTCCAGATTTCAAAGGTACTTAAAATGTATCTAGCCTTTTTCATGGAGTTCATAGTGTTGAAATTGCTGTTATTAATTAAATTGGGGTTACAATTTAAAGTGAGCAAGTATTTGAAATTGCCCAATATGCAGACATTCGTCCTTATGTCAGTATACTTTTTATGAGCAGTGAGCAGTGATTCAAAAGTCCTTTTTGTGGCAAAAGTGAGGTATAACGTCTGAAAACCCCCATGTTTGGGGAATACCCTCTTTTAATTAAATAGCTAAACATATCTCCTTGCCAACGGGACAGTGGAATGTGAGAGTGAGGGGAGCCAGGTGAAATTTCATTATATTGACATGCCTGTTAGAGTTCTAATTTTAAATGCTGGCACTCAAAATCATCATGTTCACAGCTAATAGTGATGGCTTAAATTTAACTCCAGAGTTGCCAGTCTTATTTATTTTAAAATGTTGTGCGGATAGGAGGTTCTCCCTTCATTAATCATTTTGTCATGTGGGTCCTGGGTCTAGTTTCGCTTCTCAGCAGTTATGAAAGCTTTAAAAATGCCTCATGCAGATGAACACGGATGATATCCTCTTCTAACTAAGAATGCTGAACCACACAAACTCCCTCAGCACACTCAACAAGTTTATTGATGAATGCTAACATTGCTCATTTTTAGTCAGTGTCTTAGTTGATTATTTAATCATGGCCTGCTTGATTATTTATCTGTCTTTGTTTCTCTGTTCAGAAGAACCCTATAT
>NW_003852532.1:1666872-1681468 GCF_000181295.1 Otolemur garnettii | reverse complement strand
AATCCTATATACATTCACCATGTTTTCACAATCTGATAACAGGCATGGCTACAAAATGACTGATGGGCGGGTAAATTACTGTGGATATGCCGGACAAAGGGATGGTTCACATCTGAGAGATTTAATCATAGTACTTACAACTATACCCTAGTTAGAACCTAATGTGTTGCTTATTTCTGGAATTTTACATTTAATACTTTTGGACTGTGGGGAAGTGAAACTGCTGAAAGTAGGAGCACAGATAAGAAGGGCACTCCTGGGCAGGACTGAAGGGAAAGGGAGCAGTTCTGCAGGAGTCTAGGAAATTTAAGTTTGGTACCTGTGTTCCAGTTCAGTATTTCAAATAATTCCTCTTTTTGGAATTTCAAGAGCCTATCAAGCCCTTTGAAGAACTAGATCAAAGAATATGCCTTAACAAATGGTATTCTCTAACTTTTAGAGACACTAAAAATGGTATTGACAACAGCACTGTTGTTTTTTCACATAGGATTGTCAGAGACATTTCTTTTCTCCAATCAAAGCAAAATAACCTAATTACTACCACAACAAAGAATTTGTGATTGGACAAAGTGAATTATGGTGATTTCACTTTCAGCATTCTATCTGTGTGAAATATGTTGGCATTAGAATTTAGCTTTCAATAAAGGAAGAATTATATATTTTATTTTCCTTGAATAAAAAATACCAGAAACACACTTTGTAGCCACCCAACAGAAGTGCTCAAGTTTTGCAAACAGCAGTCTTGAAGTCATTCTAAATAAAGCATTGATTATGTTGCCTGTCATTTCCTTTAGCAACTTTTCTTTTTCCTTCTGGATTTCCATCAGATGATGAAAGAGTGTAAGCTTAAAAATATGTTAGGATCAAATTCAAGGACTGAGCTAGGCTAAGACATTTCCTGCGGAGCCTACCACAGCCATCACCCACAGAGCATAGAGTGTGGCAGAGAACAGAAGCCCATTTCAAGAACTGCTCTCAGTCCTTGAAGGAAAAACAGGCACATTCAATGATTTATTATTTGTGTTATCTAGAATACAGACCCAAGATCAATATTTTATCATAGCATTATTTAATAGGCCATCTGACCTGAAGCTTTTCTTGATTTGCACTTATTTCAGTTAACATAGCAGAAGAAATTTGGACTTATAAGAAGCTGAGATTGGATTTTATTGGTCCTATTGGGCAAGATGTACTTATTCGGGAAATCTAGACTTAAATCAGTGTATGCCAGTATCTTCCAATGGTCTTTATAAAATGCCTTGCCACTTCCTGAGCTCTGTTAGACATTGTCATTAACAATACTATCAATGTTACGTGTAATATGTTAAATGTCTCACATAGTTAAGAAATTGAATAGCGTCCTTTTAGGACTTAAATGGGCATTCTTAGGAACAATGATCCCCCAAAAGAACTTGCAAAAGTGGAGGTCATCTTTAATAGAATTATAGCACATTTTAAAATTATCAATATCTTTCTTTCATTATACATTGATTGAAATATATATTGAATTTATATTCAGGTATGCATGTATGAATTTGTATAGTATTAAAAGGACCCCAATGAAAAAACTTATAGTTTACTGACTATAATGATGAAAAAAAGTAGAAGGAAGGCTAGGAAAAGTTTTAAAAGTAGGTATGTTTTCCTGAGGTGTGTGTGGGGGAATTATATTATTGAATTTATTAGAATGAGGATCCTATAAAAGATACACATGTCATTTTTATTGAATTAAATGACTATGGAAATATTTACTAGGAGAGTATTTCCAGGCAGACTCGTAATGAAATGAAAAATGACAAGGAAGAGACAGACACAGTCAATATCTCCCCCGTGAGCATACACATACTTGGCAGAGATTTCGTGTGGTGGTGTCTGTTTGGAGTTTTTTGTTTTTGTTTTCGTTTTTGTTTGGAGCAAGAGTTCATTATCAGACAGATTTGGGACTATCCCTCCAAACAAATGGAACTTCTCAAACAAATGGAAAACCTTTTAACTTATAAAACACATTCACAAAGATAGTCATTGAATAGGAAATCAGATTTAATCACCGAGTTCTGAATGAAATATGAATGTTTTATCTTACTTTTCTGCAAAACGTCGCCTTGCTCTTGGCAAATTGCTAAGTCGTTTCCCCCGTGTATAGAAGAGATGCCTCTGCCTCATTAGTGCGGTGGCTGATCTGATAGAAACAAGTTTTCTCCTGTCTTCCAAGTGGAATCTCCACTTTCACTGGCCTGTTTCAAAGGCGCGGTGGAGGACTCCTGCTGTTTCTTTACACCACGCACTATAATTTGTTGACCAAAGGAGAATGTGGACTTTCATGCATACAGGGGTAAAATCCTTATTCACATTCACGACTCCCTCTCTTGGGCGCTCTCTAGAAGAGCCAGCATTTCCCTGGCAAACCCCCTACATGAGGTGAACTCTAATGTGGGCTGACCCAAGTAGAGGTTGGTTGTGTTGTTCTTTCCTGACCAGAAATCAGTGGTGGTTTATTTCAACCTCTTAATCAAAAGGAGTTATGTCCGATTTTTCTTGGACTCCCTCAGATGCTGTATTGGTGGCTTTATTTCCAAGTTTATCCAGGACATTCATTTAAAGCTTTTTTTAAAAAATGGAAAACACAAAGTTAATTGAGAGGGAGAAAAGGTTATTACTAAAGAAAGGATATACAGAATTTCTTTCAAGATGAGGCGATGATACACGTCCTTGCTAATATTCAGTATTAAAATTCAGGTTAATGGAGGGGAGGGGGGTGGATGGATGGAGGGAGGGAGATTGGTGGGATCACCTCTATAGTTTATCTTTCAAGGGTACAAGTGAATCTTTCTAAAAGTAGAATATAAACATCTTAACACAATAACTACGAAAATAACATGAAGGCTACGTTAACCAGTTTGATGAAAACATTTCAAATTGTATATGAAAACACCACACTGTACCCCATGACTGCATTAATATACACAGCTATCATTTAATTAAAAAAATTTAGGTTCATATATAAAATATTTACATGATACATGTAAGTATATCTTGATTATTGTCATATTCTTCCCCCATCCCTTGGCCTTTTTGAGCTGGACTTTTAAAGTATGCAAGTAACTTCCAAGACTCAGAAAAGTGTTTTGGATGTTCTCGGTCGTAGAGATTTCATTGATGGCTTTGAGTTTTCATTACAAAATATGAAATACACTGCTAAAAATAGCAAAGTAAATCATAATGCCTCCCAAAGTTTTGCGAGGCCAAGCCCAAATGCTAAATGAGGGAAGTTGCCCATTTAATGGTGAATCGCAGGGTTAAAAAGAGGGTCTTAAAGATAACAGAGGACTCCAGAGTCCTTGAGTTTGTTTTGCATTCAATGACAGTCACTAAATTAAGGAAAGGAATGTTCAAACAACACACTTGAGGAAAAGTGATTTTTATAGAAAGGAGCCATTTCTGCTAATAGCCAGTAACTGCACATAACCCTGCTGACATTAAAAGTCCATTAGCTAAGCCCAGTTTAAATAGCAGCTGATGCAGTGTCAGCTAAATGTACATTGGAAGTTTTTCATATAATGCAGTAATAGCGGTTCTGTAATTTTTTTCTGAAGCTATGTACATTAAGTAAAACAAATGTCATCTGATAGCGGTGACAGGGCTGCTAATAAACAGGCAGAGATTTGGGATGAAACAAAAGTAACAGTCTATATAACAGGAAGATAATAAATGGTCATGATGGTTTTAAAAGGGAGCCTTTGAGAAAAATCATATGGAGAAGCTTAGACGGACAGTCAGGGAGAGTTGTTACCATAGAAGCACATATTAACACGAGCTACTTGGAGATATTCATGTAACTCAGAGTAATTTTTTTTTTTTTTTACTATTAGCAAAAGTGTTTAGTTTTCTAGTTTAGTTTTAAACTACAGGAAACCCCTTCCTTAAACACTGGTATGTGTGTACATAGGGGAGAGGATAAGGGACTTAGAAAAAAGAACAAGCAAAACACAGAAATAATATGTCCTTATATTCTTAAGATGATTACTGTGATAATACTTTTGAAAGCCATATATTAGCGCTGTTTGAAATTAAATGGAAGACTGAAATGTCCATATTTTCCCCCTTATAAAGAGTTTCATAAATACACGTTTTTCCATCTGTGGAGTATTTTCCAATCTCTATTTTAATCATCTGAAACACACTTTTCTCCAAAATCTATATTAGAATTCAAGGATCTTAAATAAGTCATCGTAAAGCATTCTCTAAAACAGTGTTCTGTAATTCTGAAACCATTGTGGAGACAAACGGTTATTTAGTAATCCAGTGTGTGTTGAGAACAGGGCAGTGATTAATCAGTGGCTCTCGTGCTCACACCACTGTGAAGTATTGGGAAAGCCTCCAGGCCCACCTCCCCTCCCTTATTATCAGACCATTAGTGAAACTCCCTGTAGGAGTAACAGCGGTAGAGCTCTGCTTAAGCATATGACCCCGGTAGTTTGTGCATAAGCTTTGTGAGCATTTTCACAATGGCCACTTGAATTCTCATCACACGTTCTAATACTCAGAATCATTTATTCAGCTGAAACCAAAGACATCCCATCTTTATTTATATTTTAGAATGAGGTTTGTATTTCTTTCTCTGACTCAAAAAACCCTCACATAACTCTACATTTCTTGAAAAGGAACAACAAAAAGGAAGAGCTTATGCTTTAACTATAATGGGACAGAGAAATCTCCCTTTTTTGTTAATACGTTTTCATACCCATATTTCTTAATAAAATCAAGAAGTACTCTTTGGTGTTGCTAACTGTTTTAATTCAGTTCAGGCTATTGTAAATGTTTGTTTTGAATGAACTGGGAGCTCATATGGACAGGGTTCAGGCAATTAAATTACTAACCAAAATCCCATTTACTAACATATTGCATGAGGGACTTGATGAACAATCTCATCTCTCCTATGTAACTCAAACATTAATAACAGATGGAAATATGCCTCAGTTCAACCAGTGGGCTTTGATTTTTAATTCTCAACCCACTTTATTTTTTTTTTCAGACTAAAACATCTATTAAAAGTGACAATTTTCCATATGGTTTTCCTTTTGTATTGCATAAAACTTCTATTGCAAGATGAAAAAAGAATGTTATTGTATTTGGCCACACAATAAATTTGTACACAACTAGGAACCAGTGTTGTGAAATTGAATTATGTTGAAAATAACACGATGATGCTAGACAGATTAGAATAGAACCACTATTCCATCAGAATTTGAAATAACCTTTAGAAAACATTATTATGTTTAGATAATAACTGTTAACATACAGTTACTTTCTTAGATAACTGTCAAGGTTGTCTTTTTTGTATTACATTTTTAAAAATTTTAGTGGACACAGGACAGAGGATGGTTTGGTCCTCACTTGAATTTGTTTTTTTATGGGTTGGAGAGCTTTTCTTAAAATTATCATTAATAATGCCCATTCTTAAAAGTCTCATGACTATTTATATACGTGAATGGTTTTAGATCTTGCTCTTTTTTTTTTTTTTTTTTTTGGCCAGTTTCTTTGACAGCTAGAGAAATAAAAACATACTGGATGTGTGCCTCTGTGTGTGTGCATGCCTGCATGTGTCTGCATCTGATGATTTCTCGATATACGAAATTAATCAAAATTCATTGGAAAAATATTAACGTGTGATGCCAAGTATTTCTGTGACACCTAGTGCTGGAAAAATACTAAAGCCAATCTTTATATTAAGGTCAAGCTGAATAAACTGTGCTAAACCCTATACTTTCAAATTATATACAAGTTAAAATCTCTATATTTGGAAAGAGAAGGTCAGAATAATAATAGTATTTGTACCATAGAACTGTGACATAACCGAGGGTTATGAGAAGAAAACAGCTGACAGTAGCTCATGGCACCAAGGAAGTACTTAATGCCTGTTGGGAATTGTTGCTATTTTTGTAAGTTTATACTATGCAATGATTTTCATTTGGCATTACTATGAAAAGAATTAGATATATCAGAAGTTTGAGAGATTCCGGTGAAAGAATGCCACGGAGGCCAATCAAAACATGTTTTCAAAGGCAAAATTCTTTAAGAAAATGTGTAGGTTTCCCTTTTTTTAAACCCAGTTATGAGATTTTAATGTTACATGAAAACTCTTTGGAGAGTCAACATGTTTGTTGCAGTTTTATGGACAGGCAAGTTTAGAAGATTTTTTTTTTTTTCCTGTGTCATATTCTGAGTCTGGGATATATGTATATATATCCTATTTCAGTAAAAGTAGTGTCAGATAAAATTCAATGAAAAAAATCAGTTTGTGCTTTTCTTGTTGCTGTTATTTATAGAGATGAATATAAGTAAAAAAGCTGGAAACAACAATTAGCATTTTTTTTTTTACTTCTTACTAATACTTAAACTTTCTAGAGGAGTAGAAAAAAATCTCCTTCAATTATACTGGAAATTTTAACACTACAAAGCCTCTACTGATCCTAGGAAAAAAAGCAAAAATTAATTAAACTGAAATTGGCAAGTAAGGCCCAAGTTCTACATATGCAAGGGGACATACAATAAGTAAAAGAGAAATTTATTAGATACCCAGATCGTAAATATATGTTGTGATTGACGTATATTATATTTGAAAATATATTTTTCAAATGGATTAATTAACAGACTTGCTGAACAGTTTCCCATAGGCCTATATATGTCATTTAGGATATATAATAAGGGAAAGGAAAAATAAAATCCAAAGAACATAGTTCTACTTGAAAAATATTTTCCAGCGTGTGTTTATAAAATGAAACTATATGGTTGCTTAAGTAACAGCACTTTTTGGAAAAAATTATGGACAAAGAAAAACCTTTCCGCTACAAAGAATATTACATATTCAGCATTTTTAGTTTGCTGTGATGTTAATAATCACCTTTAAAATGTTGTAAAATTAAAGCAAGACAAAAACTTAAAAATCCTTTTCCTCAAAGCATGTCCATTTGATACGAAGAACATAAACGCAGACATTTATTACCCAAATCAATGCAATTGTGGGCCTTTAGCAAACATGATGTAATAGATGCATTAAATAACTAAATAAAGACAGACAACTCAGTCACCACATCGAAATGATACCCACACAGGAAACACTTTATTAAATAGGTCCGTAGAACACTGATTCATTTGTAATCTTCTTTGTCTAAAACACAGTTTAGCACTTTTTTATTTTTTAACTCCAACCCTCCTCCTCCACTTTCCCAAGAGCTGTGCTTTAGGAAAATTCTAGTTTTTAAAGGGACATTAAAAAAGAACTCTTGAATCAATATCAAACTCTTAAAATAATTACCAAAATCTGTTATCTTATAGGATTTTATTCCATTTAAAGGATCCAAGAGAAGCGACCTAGAATGCTTTTGAAGACTGATTGAACTGCTTACTTGGGGTTTTATGCTACAAATAATATTTAGTTTCTAGTAGTTTTCTTTGAAGATTTCCAGGGGGAAAACAGGAAACAAGAAGATGAGATTATATTTATAATTCCTTCTTCTAGGCTGTACCTGTTTTTTTTTCCCCTAAAATAAAACTGACTTTTCAAAACTTTAATTTTCTGAATAATAAATTATCTTAGGAAGATGTGTAACTATTGACCTTAAAAAAAAATCAAAACAGGCTTCTTAAAATTTTAATTTTCTGAACATTTAACTGCCTTCAGAAGTCAAATTATGTGATTACTGATAGTTTTTGTTTTTAATTTGATATGAATAGTATCTATTTTGTGCCGGAATATATGATGATTTGCTGTTAATTTTGTTGAGGGGGTTAGAGAGTAATGCTGAAGGCCAAGTTCAGACAAAGAACAAGTAACTTCCAGAAGTCCCTTATGCATATTTATATGTTCACAAATTTAAACATATTCAAACATTTGGTGTTAATTTAATGATGTTACATTATTAATGATCTTATGTTTAATGACATAAAGATGCTATATGTTACCTAAATGTGTTTAAAATAAGTCTATTTCTCTCCACTTGTTCAGGAAAGAAAGTTTTTCCTCTTCCTTGTCCTGCCTCTCTCCCCTCTCTCCTCCACAGTGAAACCAGGTGAATCCGAACAAATACCATCAACAGAGGTATTTTCTTAAAACCTTTTGATGGCTTACAGTTGCCTTTAGAATATTAGGTAAACTCTTAACATGACTGACAGGGGTATTTGTGTCTATCCCTCTGGCTCCTTTGCTAGATACCCCCCTGTGGCAACAGCGTACTTAGTGCACCTTCCTTAAATCAGGCATGGGTTGCTCAGGGCATCCCTGGTAGGAGACATCCTTCAGGGTGTCCTTGAAGACCACCATGTTCCCTTGCCCCTAGCTTTTGTGCTCTTTCCTTTCCTAAGAACATGTGTTCATTCCTCACGTTCCATCCTTTCCTGATCTGGCTCCTGTTCAGTTGTTACTACTCTTAGTTCAGGTCTTCACCCTTTCACAAAGCAATCTTCCCATCTCACTTGGAACACTCTTTTCCCCATGTGTCCCCAGCTAGCACGTCCTTACAATGAGTGCAGGAACCCCTTTGATCCTGGTGTCTCCTGCATGGGACATGATGTTTGGCACATTGTTGCCAATAGAGATCATTTGAATCATGTTGGATAACTGCATATTTTGTTCGTGTATAAAAATAACACTTCTTAGAGGGACTTTGAAGACATGTAGTGGTGGAATTATTGGAAACTTTCCAAGTTCTCTTCATCACCCACTTTGAGAGCTGCTGGTCAGAACAAGTTGAGTGTAAAGTGGTAGGTGGGAATCAAGACTGTCTCAGGAGTAGATGTTTACTGTCTCTTAGTTTCTAGCTAAAAAGCTGATCTCCTTACTCTTGGAAATCCATCCCTAACTTCAGATTTCCTACCTTGTAATTTAGAGTATTAAGGAATGAAGAATGTGTTTTCTGTTGGAATTAAAGCATATAAGCCTGGCCTAGACAAATGATGGGTAAGAAATAAGAAAAAGCACCCCAGTGTTCCCAGAGAATCTTTTCAATTATTCAACTGGAGAATTCTATTATATGGAATATTGATAAGATACATTGACTTTCATATTTGGTGATGAGGGTGGCACCTGTGGCTCAAAGGAGTAGGGTCCTGGCCCCATGTGCCGGAGGTGGCAGGTTCAAACCCAACCCTGGCCAAAAACTGCAATATAATAAATAAATAAATAAATAAAAATTGGTGATGAAATTTGCTCTATATGGCGATAACATTTGTACCAGAAATTGCCCTATGGAGTATTTATTTCTCTCTGTTATAAAGTAAGCAAGTCTCTTGCAGGGGTGTGGTAGTGTGCATGTGAGGTGGGGTCGGGGTCTAGTGGCTATCACAGCGGAGGCAGAATAGCCTAAGGTCTAGAAAAATAAATCTGTTTTGGAAAGCATATTAAGCTCAGTTATCTCCCTGTAATTGGCTATTGTCTGTATGTTCTGTTGGTAGAATCACAGCCTGTTATTTTTGGCAGTATGTTTTGATTTTTAGATTAGGAAATAATACAGTGTGCTGTATCGTTATGAAGTATTATTGAATCAGATATTCTCATAGGCATTTTTAAGGTGACCAGAATATGTTATGGATTATGCTACACTGCTAGCAAAGAGGAAATTCTAGCAAGTAGCTGCTTTTTTTTCTTAAGACTTCAGTAAACACAGACCCATCTTGCCCTGAATAATTACCACAGAGAGATGTTCATTGGTCTTTAACTGGTAGTTGTTTGTAATCAAGCAGCCTGAATCTTGCCTTGACAGAAAGCAGAGGAAGTGGTTAGGAGACAAACCTGTAATTACCAGCAGCAGGTGTCCCTAATGGAATGCCATAGAGATGTTGAAATAATACTTTAGGAATGACTTCAATACTGTCAATTTAGACCAAAAGTCATTTAAGTAAAGCTTGCTTGTGAACAATATTAAAAGAATACATATTCTTTGGAAACAAAGGAGAATGTAATAAATTCCTTTGAGGCAAATGAGCATCGTACTATATGCTCCTAAATACTATCAAGATATGAAGTCTAAAATAAGACTAGGAGACGCCTTCAGAAAGAGCTAGTGGGGCAGCACCTGTGGCTCAAAGGAGGTGGCAGGTTCAAACCCAGCCCTGGCCAAAAACTGCCAAAAATAAAGAAAAGAAAAGAGCTGTGGCTCAAAAGGGTAGGGCGCCGGCATCATGTGCCGGAGGTGGCAGGTTCAAACCCAGCCCCGGCCAAAAACTGCAAAAAAATAAATAAATAAATAAAGCAAATTATTCAATTTAAAACAGTACAGTCTATTAAAAAAAAAAAGAGCTGATGTAACAACATTACACTTTTTTTGTGATCAAAGGCTTATTTATGATGTAAACAAAATCTTTGTTCTTTTTTTTATAACCACATGAATAAACAGAATGAATAACCCCTTAGTTTCTTTTTCAAACTAATCTTCATGGGTTTAAAGGGCCCCAAGTTTTAATTTCATGATTGTATAGAACCACACATTTTTATTATCATCGCTGCACACAAATTCACTTTTATGACAATATTTTTTCAGTATTTACCTTATTCTGAAAGAAACAAAACTGTACTCTTTCTAAGCAGTCCTTGTAAAGAATGAGTATGTTATCAAGCACTGTATACACAATAAAAACTCATAATCGAGTTATAAAAGAAATGTTAAACGGTGTCTGATGATGCCAGCTCCACTTTTAGAAATGCACTTAGCCACGTTACTTTGATAGTACCATGTATTTCAATATTTTTCTTTTCTCTTAAACAATGCATGACTGTGATTTATATTAACCTACAAGAAGTTCTATTGTATGAGGCATGGGTAGACTAGAGAACACTAGCAGAACATAATTTTCCTGGTAGTTTCTTACATTTTTAAATAAAGAATTTTCATTTTCTTTCTTTTTCAAGTAAGGAAGTGACTTTTTTATTTTATCAGGTCCCAGAGCCTCATGGAACTGAACATTTCCTACTGGAGAGAGGAATCCTGCTACATCTGTAGGAGCCCATTCATTCCCAGATGCATTTAACACATATTTGGGGGAGTATTTGTTTCCCTGCCGAATGCCAACTGGATATTTATCACTATGAAAACAAGTGGAGAAGTCAATCATAAACTCCACTTGCCAGAAATGCCTCCAGTTCCCACAGTAGTTATATGTCAAAATCTTGCCCCACTTAAAATGAAGACATAAAATGTACTCTGGAAAATTCCCAAGACAGGCCAGTCCTCAAAACTGTAAGGGAAAAGATGTCTGTAGCTAAATTAAAATAATCTTAAATCACAGCTGATGCAGCATGCTTAACATAACTCCATCTAAACTATATATGTAAACTGCAGAGGGGCCCAGCTCTTGCTTAGAGTGGACACCAAACATCGGTAAGAGATTTAAGAATTACCTATTGATTAGAAAAGAAGGGGAGTAATTTATCTATATATATTGACTTCTGTGGAATTCTCTTTTTTCTTTTTTTTTAATTTGAAAATATTAAGGGGATACACAAATGTTTTGGGTGACACGGATTGTTTTGCATTGCTTGCTTCCTGGCAATAGTTGCGCTGATCACTGAAATAGTGTTCACAGTACCCACTAGGTTGGATTATTCCCCTTTCATCTCCTCTGTGCCCTAGTGGCTTTCCACTGAGGGAAGTAAAACTCATCTGTTAGTTCTAATTGAACAGTGAGTATAAGTGGTGATTGTTTTTCCATTAAGATAGTTTACTTAGCATGATCTCCAATTCCATTCAAATTGTTGTAAAAGGGATTAATTCATCTTTTTTGTGGCTGGGTAGTACTCCATGGTGGACATTTTACTAATCCACATTTAAACTGATAGCACTTGGGTTGCTTGCACATCTTAGCAATTGTAAAATGTGTTGCAGTCAACATTTGACTTCTTTTCCTTTGGGTAAATATCCAGTAGTGGGATTGCTGGATCAAACAGTAGGTCTACTTTTAGTTCTTTGTGGAATCTTCATACTGTTCTCCATAGAGTATGTACTAATTTACAGTCCCACCAAAGTGTGTCTTCATCCCCATGGGCATCTATCATTTGGGGGACTTTTAATACATTTCATTCTAACTGGGGAAAGTTAATACCTCCTTGTGGTTTTAATTTTCCTTTCCCTGATGATTAGTGCTGTAGACCGTTGTTTTCATATGTTTATTGGTCACTTCCCTTTCTTCTTTTGAGAAGCTTCTGCTCTTGTCTTTTGCCCCCTTTTTAATTGGGTTGTGTGTTTTTTCTTGGCGATTTGCTTGAGTTATTGGTAGATAGTCTGGTTATCAGCCCTTTATTGGATGAGTGGCTTATGAATATTTTCTCCCATTCTTCAGGTTGTCTGTTTGCTCTGTCAATTTTTTCCATAGCTATGCTGAAACTTTTCAGTTTAATCAAATCCCATTTATTCACTTTTGTTTTTGCCATGGTTGCTGGCTTGTTGTTGTTGTTGGCTACTTACAGTATAGCAAAATAAAATTCTATATTGTTGCCCTGATTGGCACTGGGTCTTTTTCGTAAACTCTTTGCTTTGACCAGTATCTAGAAGAGTGTTTCCAACATTTTCCTCTAGTTCTTATGGTTTCATGACTTAGACCTAAGTCTTTTATCTATCTTGAATTAACTTTTGTGAATGGTGACAGCTAGGGGTCCTGTTCACTTTTCTGCATGTAGCTATCCAATTTTTCCAGACCATTTATTGAATAGAGGTTATTCCATTTTTTCCAGTCTGTTATTGAATAGGGGTTTTCCCAAGTGAGTGTTGTTGTCTGCTTTGTTGAAGTTAAGTTGGCTGTAGGTTGATAGCTGGTTTTGTATCTGGGTTTTCTGTTCTGTTCAGTTTGTCTATGTCTCTATTTTTGTACCAATACTATACTATTTTAGTTACCATAGCCTTCTAGTATAGTTTGAAGTCTGGTAATGTGATGCCTACAGATTTTTTTTTTTAATTTAAGATTTTTTTTTATTAGATCATAGCTGTATACATTCATACTGTCATGGGGTACAGTGTGCTATTTTTATATACAATTTGAAATATTTTCATCAAACTGGTTAACATAGCCTTCATGGCATTTTCTTAGTTATTGTGTTAAGACATTTATAGTCTTCATTTAGAAAGATTCACATGTACCCTTAAAAAATGAACCATAGACGTGATTACCCTCCCTCCACCTATCCTCCCCCCTTCCTTCCCCTCCCTCTCCCCTTCTCCAGCTTCTTTCTAGTTCCAAAGGAAGCATAGAATAATTTTTTTCTAGAAGTGTGAAGTAAGATTTTGGTAATTTGATGGGGACTGCATTGAATTCGCAAATCACTTTGAGTTGTATGGGCATTTTAACAAGGTTGATTCTACCTATCCATTTGTTTGCATCCTCTGTGATTACTTTCCTCAGAGTTTGATCATTCTCTTTGTAGGTATCTTTCATCTCTTTGGTTAAACGCATTTCTAGCTATTTTATCTTCTTTGTAGCTATTATGAATGGTATTTGGTTTTTTATTTGACTCTTGGCTTGACGATTGTTAGTACATAGAAATGCTACTGAATCGTATACATTGATTTTATACCCTTGGACTCTGCTGAATTTATTTATCAATTCCAGGAAACTCTCAAGGGAGTTTTTGGGCTGTTCTAGATACAAGATTGTACCATCAGCAAAGAGCAATAGTTTGACCTCTTTTTGCCTGGATTTGGATACCCTTGATATTCTTCTCTTGCCTGATGGCCCTCGGTGGCACTTTTTTAGCACTATGTTGAAAAGGAGAGGTGGCAGTGGGCATTTCTCAGAGTAAGTGCTTTCAACTTTTCCCCACTCAGTATGATGCTGGCTGTGAGTTTGCCATAAATGGCTTCTATAATTCTGAGCTATGTTTCTTCTAAGTCTGCTTTGTTGAGAGTTTTTAATATGGAAGGTGTTTGATTTTATCAAATGCTTCTCTGTATCTATTAAGATGATCAAATGGTCTTTATTTTTGCTTTTGTTTCTGTTGTGAATCACATTTATTGATTTACCTATGTTTATCTATTCTGGCATCCCTGGGGTGAAGCACCCTTGGACCTAGTGATTTTACTATTATTATTATTTTTGTATGGACTGTTGAATTCAGTTTTCCAGTATTTTACTGAAGATTTCTGTATCCACATTCATAAGGGATGTTGGTCTGTAGTTTTGTTGGAATTTTTTCTTTCAATTGTAAAGTAAATTAAACTAAGCCAACTAAGTCTGACACTAGGCCCACAGTTTTTATAGGTATAACAAAGCATCCCAGTAATTGAATTCTCACCAGTGAAATTTTAAATTTACATGAGGTTAAAATGTGACTAGAATTGTAAATGTAGAAGTTAGAATGTTACCGGAATTTCTTTCTTTAGTAGGTCCTTGGTCTCAGGAATTTGACAAATGAACCCACCCACCACATATCAGTGGTAAAATAGGATTTATTACACAAAAAAGAATACAGAAAAAGTACTCGAGCTTCTGGCAGAGGGAAAATCCCAAGGTGGAAAATACCCAACTGGGTCCTTTGTCTAGGGGTATATAGAGGCTAACAAATGAATGGATACTAAGGGTATATAGAGGCTAACAAATGAATGGATACTAGGGG
>NW_003852532.1:1643195-1665750 GCF_000181295.1 Otolemur garnettii | reverse complement strand
GGGTATATAGAGGCTAACAAATGAATGGATACTAGGGGTATATAGAGGCTAATAAATGAATGGATACAGTCCCTTTTGCTGGGGGCAGGGTGAATGAGCACATTAATGAATGGATGCAGTCCCTTCATGAAGTTGCCCACGCCCAGGAAACGTACTTGAAATTCCTCAGCCCTAGGAAATGGAGGTTCCCTGCTCAGCCACGAATGGAGGAACCCTGTGTATCTCCTTCATTCTCAGCCGCAGAAGTTGTGTGTGTGCTGGGAGGGCAGCTTCTCCCCGACGGCGCTGTACTCTGAAATAAGGGGTAAGAATAGGTGACACCATCAGCAGCACGGGCTGAGCCCTGGTCTCCCTCAGCTTCCTAGGGCCCCGCAGGCATCCGCTGTGCTAGCCCCTCGCCTCCCCACATCCTGTCGCACCAACACCCCCAGGGTAGTGGCAGAGGGCAGGGCAGGTCCTCCCAGCCCGGGGCTGCCTGAGCCTGGCCTCCACCCGCCCTGTATCAAGAATATATCTATTTTTAACATACAGCATATTCTTTTAAACTACACTTCAGTTTAACTTTATGGAGAGAAAAAATCCAATATAGCTGAAATCACTTCTGTAAATATTAATTGCTGCACCCTATAGAGATAAATGTGATAGAATGGTCTCACGTATGATCCTTAAGAAATTTAAAATCTTGTCAGAAAGATTAAATATTACAGATAAGATGTGCAGACAAAGAGATGGTAAACTGATATGACAAAATGAATACAAACACCCTGAAGGGATAAAGGGAGAGAGAAACATGGTTTGGTGCTAGAACTTTCTGCTGGGACGAACTCCTACCTAATAAATGAGGAATAACACAGCATCTTCCATTCCCCTCAGTGAAGACCCTTGCACTGAACTCAGGCAGGCGACTGGAAATGTCTTGCTGTATCTGTGCACAATTGTCTTCTAGTCGCCTCCTTCCATTTTCTTCTTACAATTTTGAGAACATTTCTCCCCTCGAGCTTCTTCCATGCATAGCTCGGATCTTATCTTGAAGAGAAGAGCTCCACAGAGGCCTGGTCTCTGATGTTTTGAGTGGCTCTGGGTCTTGGCCCTCCCAGGTCATGCTGCGTATCTGTCCTGCAAAGTGAGTCTCCAATCCAAATGCAGCAGTTTCAATACTCTGTACTAAAGCACTTTGCGCCAGACATGACCGCATCTCTCGGCCCCAGGGCTTAAGTTTGTCAAATCGTGCAGGTTTGTCGTGCCCTTTTAAAAGTTTTACATCTTTCATACTTGTTTGGATTTTGAGTAATGGTCTCCTTGGTGCTCTGGTGTTTATAAAATGATGTCAGTTCTTGAAGGATGACGATGGTAGGTATTTCTTCTCTTTAAAGGCTTGGGAAGAGAGAGAGACCTAGTGGATGAATCTCCCTGGGTGGTTAAGTTGATAAAGTTAAACATAAAAACATAAGCGGAACATACTTCAAAGTCAATGGTAGGAACTGTGATAATTGCCTAAAATTCTTCAGCAAAGTTTAAATGGAAAGGACTAGAGAGATGTGTGTCAGTGTTTCTGAAACTCAAGATTTTAAATTCAAAACGTGAGAATGAGGTTGCCTAACAGTTTCCACAAATACGTTTTAAAATATAAACCGGGAGTTAATAGGTATGTCTTCATTTTTAATTTGACCATAGACTATTTTGTTAGAGCTGTAATTCCCTGACTCTTTAATCCCTTGTTTAGTAAAAGCTTTTGAACTTCTCCTTATGCCTTTTGTCATTTGGAAAAACGAAGAGAATTGCTAGAGTAAACAGTGTATATAGGATGCCAGTGAATATTTCTGAAGCTCTGGCACTTTCCAGTTTTAGAAATGTGAGTGTTAAAAGCAAAAATGTGGGAAGACTGTGGGAGAAGAGTGTAAAGCGATTTGATAGTATAGTGTCACAACCATGCACGTTGGAGGCGCTCCTTGAAACTTTTTCAATTGATTGCATTAAAATCCATGTAAGGAGGCTTCGTAGTCTAGATTAATAAGAAAATCACCTCACATTTTCTCAAATATATGTATTTGGAATTCTTAACAAATTCTATTCACTTTTTTCATTTGGCATACTAATTATGCTAAAACTAAAAATAAATAATTCATTTTTTCCTTAAGTATATGAAAATAATCACAAACCAGTTATGTATATATAAACATGTATTGACATTAATGTCTGTCTAGCATAACATCTTGAAGACCATAGAGCAGCAGTTCTCAACCTGCTGCATTAAGGGGCCGCAGCATTAGGAAGGTTGAGAACTACTGCCATAGAGAAAGGTCGAGAAGGCTGAGAGCTACTCCAATATTTAAAAAAACCCAAGGTTGCACAGCTTACTACCTAAAAGACAGGAATCGTTTTAAAATTTAACTGTATTAAACCAATTTGGTAACACTGATCAGCAGCCTACCTTGTCATTTAAAGTATGTTAATTTACTTTTTCTCAATAAATATAATTCATTGAACATGGAGCATAAAAACAATGCAAAAGGCAGGGATAATATTTAAGAAATCCTAGGCGAAGTAAAATTTTGAAAATAATGATATGTTTTCTATATTAATGTGTGTGAAGTGTATTTTTACTGTTACTAAAGTATTTGGAAATGAAATTGACCACATTGCTTGAGCTTGGTTCCATTTTCCCAATTGAATTTAAAAATAAATGGCTTGGAGATTTTCATTCTTAGGAATTTTGGAAATAGGGGTAAATACAAAGAGAATTCATTATGTAAACAAGAGAATTCATTTACGGAGTTTTTACCATATTTCCAATGGACTTGAAACTTTACCCTAAAAAAAAAAATGATGATGTGCCTGTGTTAAAGGTATGTTTTGATTCATATTATTGATTTTTTAGTGTTATATTTTCTTTTAACAAAGCTAAAATTAAACTCTCGGCTAGGCTAATATTATTCATATACAAATTAGTTGGTAGTATAACCATGTTAGGATCGTTTTCGATTCTGTGTGACTACTTCCAGAGCAACACAGAGCAAAGCTGGTATTTTTATGATGTTTTATTTTTTATTTTAATTTACTTTATTTTTATTTTTTTGATTATATTTTTATTGTTGAGGATTCATTGAGGGTACACAGAACCAGGTTACATTGATTGCTTTTGTTAGAGAAGGACCCTCTTATTTTTGTGTCCTGCCCCCAAAAGGTGTACCGCACCCCTTACCCCCCACCCCCTCCCTCCTTCCCTTTCTCAGCTCTCCCCATCCTCCACCCCCCACTGTGTACTAGGGCCTTAACTATCCTTATATCAGAATTGAGTATGTATGATTCTTATTTCTCCATTCTTGTGATGCTGTACTAAGAATAATGCGTTCCACATCTATCCAGGTTAATACAAAGGATGTAGGGTCAGGATGCCTGTAGCTCAGTGGTTAGGGCACCACCCACATGCACTGATGCTGGCGGGTTGGAATCTGGCCGAGCCAGCTAAAAGCAACAATGACAACTGCAACAGAAAAATAGTCAGGCATTGTAGTGGGCACCTGTAGTTCCAACTACTTGGGAGGCTAAGGCAAGAGAATCACTTAAGCTCAAGAGTTTGAGGTTGCTGTGAGCTGTGACACTATGGCACTCTACCCAGGGTGACAGCTTAAGACTCTGTCTCAAAAAAAAAAAAAATACAAAGGATGTAAAGTTTCCATCTTTTTTGTGGCTGAATAGCATTCCATGGTATGCATATACCACAGTTTATTAATCCATTCCTGGGTTGGTTGGCATTTAAGCTGTTTCCACATTTTGGCAATTGTAAATTAAGCTGCAATAAACAGTCTAGTGCAAGTGTCCATGTGGTAAAATGATTTTTTTTTTCTTCTGGATAGATGCCCAGTAATGGGATTGCAGGATCAAATGGGAGGTCTAGCTTGAGTTCTTTGAGGATTCTCCATACTGCCTTCTAAAAAGGTTGTATTAACTTGAAATCCCACCAGCAGTGGTAAGTGTTCCCTTCTCTCCACATCCACACTAGCATCTGCAGTTTTGAGACTTTGTGATGAGGGCCATTCTCACTGGGGTTAGATGATATCTCAAGGTAGTTTTGATTTGTACTTCTCTAATAATTAGGGACAAAGAGCATTTTTTCATGTTTGTTAGCCATTTGTCTGTCTTTGTTAGAGAATGTTCTATTCATCTCTCTTGCCCAGTGATCTAAGGGATTGTTAGCTCTTTTTATGTTTATTAATTTGAATTCTCTATAGATCCTAGTTATCAAGCTTTCATCTAAATAAAAACATGCAAATATCTTTTCCCAATGGATAGGTTGTCTGTTTGCTTTGGTTGTCACCTTAGCTGTACAAAAGATTTTCAGTTTCATAAAGTCCCATTTGTTTATTTTTGTTGTTGTTGCAATTGCGGCAGAAGTCTTCCTCATAAGGTCCTTCTCAGGCCAATAGCTTCCAGTATTTTCTCCACACTTTTTTTGAGAATTTTAATTGTTTCATGCCTTAGGTTAAGGTCTTCTATCTATGTTGAATCAGTATTTGTGAGTGGAGAAATGTAGGGGTCCAGTTTCAGTCTTTTACATGTGGATATTCAGTTCTCCCAGCACCTTTTATTGGAATAGGGATTCTTCTCCCAGTGTCTGTTCTTGTTTGAGTTATGAAAGATTAGGTGGCTATAAGCTGTTTGTTTCATCTCCCAGTTTTCTATTCAGTTCCAAATGTCTATGTCTCTATTTTTGTGCCAATACCATTCTGTTTTGATCACTATGACCTTGTACTACAGCCTAAAGTCTGGTAGGCTGATGCCCAGAATTGCCATGGCTACATGGGTTTTTTTTGTTTTTGTTTTTGTTTTTTTTTTGGTTCCATATGAAATGAAGAATTATTTTTTCCAAGTCTTGAGAATATGATGTTGGTATTTTAATAGGGATAGCATTGACTCTGTAGATTGCTTTGGGAAATATAGACGTTTTAACAATGTTGATTATTCCCAGCCATGAGCCTGGTATGGTCTTATATTTGTTAACGTTTTCTACTATTTCTTTTCTTAGGAATTCATGGTTTTCTTTATAAAGGTCCTTCACCTCTTTTGTGAGGTGTATTCCTTGGTATTTCATTTTCTTTGAAGTTACTGAGAAGGGTATTGTGTCCTTCTCATCTTGGCTGTTTTCCTTCTCTTCTTGGCTATTATTGACATATACAAAGACTACTGATTTGTGGACATTGATTTTATATCCTGAGATGTTGCTGTACTTTTTGATGACTTCTAGGAATCTTGTGGTTGAGTCTTTGGGGTTCTCTACGTATAAAATCATATCATCAGCAAAGAGATAGAGTTTCACTTCCTCTGTCCCCATTTGAATGCCTTTAATTTCCTTCTCTTGCCTGATTGTATTTGGCTAGAACTTCCAGCACTATGTTGAATAGTAGTGGTGAGAGAAGACACCCTTATTTTGTTCCAGTCCTGAGTGGAAAAGCTTTCAGTATTACTCCATTCAGTATAATATTAACTGTGGGTTTGCCATAGATGGCTTAGATCAGTTTAAGGAATGTGCTGCCAATGCCTATATTCTTCAGTGTTCTAATTAAGAAAAGATGTTGAATTTTATGAATGCTTTTTCTGCATCTATTGAGAGGATCAATCATATGGTCTTTGTTTTTGCTCCTATTGATATGGTGAATTATGTTTACAGATATGCGTATGTTAAGCCAGCCTTGCATCTCTGGGATGAATCCTACTTGATCGTGATGTATGACTTTTTTGATGATAAGCTGTAATCTATTTGCTATGATTTTATTGAGAATTTTTGCAGCTATATTTCATTAGTGAAATTGGTCAGTAGTTCTCTTTTTTGGTTGGATCTTTTCCTGGTTTTGGTATCAGGGTGATGTTTGCTTCATGGAACGTGTTGTGGAAGATTCCTTCCTCCTCAATTTTTTGGAATAATTTCTGCAGTATGGATATAAGCTCTTCTTTGAAGATTTAATAGAATGCTGGTGTGAAACCATCTGGACCAGGGCATTGTTTTTTTGGGATTTTTTTATTGTTTCTTTAATCTCAGTGCTTGAAATTGGTCTGTTCAGAAGGTCTGTTTCATCTTGATTAAGTCTAGGGAGGAGATGTGATTCCAAGCATTGATCCATTTCCTCTACATTTTCAAATTTCTGGGCATAGAGCTTCTTGTAGTATTCAGTGATAATCGCTTGTATCTCTGTGGCATCTGTTGTTATTTGTCTTTTATCATTCCTGATTGAGGTTACTAGAGATTTTACTTTTCTGTTTGTAGTTAGTCTGGCCAAGGGTTTATCTATTTTATTTAGTTTTTCAAAAACCACCTTTTTGTTTCATTAATTTTTTGAATGATTTTTTGTGTTTTAAATTTCATTAACCTAATTTATTTTATTTTTATTTTTATTTTATATTTGAGACAGAGTCTCAATCTATTGCCCTGAGTAGAGTGCTGTGGCATCAAAACTTACACCAACCTCAAACTCCTGGCCTTAAGCAGTCCTTTTACCTCAACCTCCTGAGTAGCTGAGACTATAGGTGCCAGACACAATGCCTGGCCAGTTTTTCTATTTTTAAGAGATGGGGTCTTACTCTTGCTCAGGCTGGTCTTGAACTCCTGAGCTTAAGCAATCCACCAGCTTTAGCCACTCAGAGTGCTAGGATTGCAGGCGTAAGCCATCATACCTAGCTTTGTTATGACATTTTAAACTTAGAAAATGATAGGACAATTTAGGGTCCATATTAAACTTTTTTTACTTGAATTACTATATTATGTAATATTTGGAATATAGTTCTTTTATGGTAGTTATTTAAATATTTTGGGTTTTAATTATGCTTTTTAGATGCACTTATTAATTTATTTTAAACTATTTCTGACCATCCTTCATTTTTAAAAAAGTTTTGTTACTGTTTAAACTTGATTAAAATCTGTGTGGAAGTATATTTATCAATACCTTTTTTGAGTATTTTTTTCATCAAGTACAATCTTAGCATTGCCTCTGTGTGTCTATCTATCTATAGTGTGTTGCATGAAAAACTAGATGCATTATAGTGGCCCAGTGGTAAGGAGACCACCTAATTTATTGGGTTATTTTTTTATGTGACTGAAAAGCTATATGTTGTTCCTTACAACAAGTATAAGGTGGGGCTGTCCTAGGTAAACAAGACAGATAGTCACCCTACTAAGATATTGCAAGATCCAGTAATACATTTTTTAATCACTATCGGGAAATTTAGATCATGCTTACAATGGTCTTAGAATTATATATACTATTTGTATTTGATGCCTTCTGAAAAGTTATTGCCCCTTCATCAAGTTGATGAAAACAATTGATTCCTCAGAAAATAGCGACCTTCTTTCTCATGAGTGTGCTTTATCTGTCCACCTTGTCTTTCATTAAGCCTATTTGAAATTTTTTTATTAAGTGTTTATAGAAAGGAAAATAGTTTGCTTTCAATGGCATTGTGTTTTTAAAGTCTCACAAATCAAGATTTGTTAAAACACCACCACCTCCTGGAATATGTTTTGCCAGAGTTGATCTTGATCCTTTTTTCTCTCATTCTTATTCCCTGTCATTCCACAACTGGGAATTGTAACCAGATGACCATCACCTTTTAGTAGAGAAGCTACTCAAACACAAAACAGAGAAGAAAACCTTAACAGTGACCTTCTGTAAGTTTGTCTTCATTGATTTCTACTTGAGAGCATATTGAATTTAGCTGAATAAGCCAAAGTAGCTTTCTGGACTGAAAAGAATACTTCCAAAAGTATCTTGGACAGCAGCATGCTGTGTTAGTTATATATGTCTTTGTTTTTAGAAATAGTCTTAGGCACATTGATATGAAAAATTGTACATGGGTGAGAATTCGAGTGACACATTTTGAGTTACATGTGCTACACTTTTTGTCTTGTGGAATTTACAAAAGCCATTTAATCAAATATTTCCAGAATGAAAAACACAAGAATGAGTAACGATTGAATCAGAAGAAGGAATAATGATTAAATACCTATAGTCATAGGTATTAATGATTAAATACCTATAGTTTCAAAGGTAATTCTGCAAAGTTACAAGAGGGTAAATTGGAATTTTGCTCAAGAAGGATTCTAAGGTGGATCTAATTTACTTCAGTATTTGAACATTCCTAGATATTTTAAGAAGAAGAATAAATTTAGGAGAAACAATTAGTTCTATTTAATCAGGTAGAACTAATGCATCAGGCCAAGAAGGCAGGCAGGACATTTTCAAAATTGCTACTCTTATGTGTGTTAAACTTCCTTTTGGCATTTGAGCTTCCAAATGTATTCCATCAACTCTGTGTGCAATGTTTCTTTTTTTGACAGGAGCATGTGGAGGGAGGGCTTCATCTAATTTACCCAGGCTTCACTGACCCACTAATTTGGCATCATTTAAAAAGAAAAAAAATAAGAACACACAGGACAAACTGAAACCCAGATGGGAAACTGAACTTGCCTGTGTTGAGAAACTTGACCTACCCAGAACATATATTTTACAGATGAGGAAACAGACCCCTATAGAGCCCAGAGTTCACACAGGTGTTAATGTAGAACTGGGGCTACAACTCATGTCCCCTGGCTCCCGTTCCAGCTGCTTTCTACCACCAGCTCTGCATCCTCAGAGGCCCCCATGCAGATTTACATCACATGCCTCCCAGTCTTCTGCTTCTTGGCAAACCTAGCAGGCCCAAGCTCCAAGGCCTACTGAGACCAATGAGGTCGCATGAGGAAATGGGCTGAGAGTAGGACAACAGACACTGCTGGGAATTGTGGCAAGCTGGAGAGCACATGTCCTGTCTTACACAAAAGGCTCAGTGCGGTACTAGGGGTCCACTACGGTGGCAGCTTCCAGTTTTTGAAGAAGTGGAAGTGCAGATCTCAGCTTGGAGTTGAAATTTCTTGTGCAAGGCGTGCCAAAGAAAACACGCATGCAGGTGGACGTTTGCCAGCTGTCAGCCAGACTGCAACCTCCACTTAAGTGCATACTTCTTGTCTCCTTAACAACAGCAGTAAAAATTGCCCCTGTTGCATCAAACTTGCAAGGCACCGTTTCTGTGCTATCCCTTTTAAATCCTCACAAACCAGAGAAGTGTTGGAATTGAAGAAACTGAGGTTCTGCCAGTTGAAAGTAATTTGCCTAAGTCAAACAGCTAAAAGGAAGGCTAGGACAGATGCCCAGACCTCTCTGATCCTTTTAATGTTACCCTGACACCACCTTTCAGCCTCCCTGGTGGTTCAGCCATTGCTGATTGAATTAAAGCTACTGGTCAATCTATAGAGTTTTCAATTTCAATCCTGCTTTTTAAACATGTGTTGATTCACCACTGTGTAAAAAGCATTGTGTGCCCTGAAGATGAAGAGTAGCATACATAAAGCATGATTTTGGCTTGGGGAATAAGTCAAGCATATAAAGTAATAATTATTTTAAGTGTGGACCATGATCATTTCTAGAATTTAAATCATGTTTCTGCTAAAATAAACTTATAACTGCTTATTTCGTTGGCTTCTAGTTGATTCAACACAAATTTCTCATTTTTCTTTGGGAAAAAAATCAAGTAATTATTTGTACACTTGCAATAAAGAAGAGGTTAAGGCTTTTACATCCTTTATTAGGGGACTGATGTTTTTGACATTTATTCCTAAAGGTAACTTTTTTCCTCTTTATTTATTATGTTTTTTTAAATGAGAATTCTATGTACTATATATACATGTGACTTTTATCATTTTAACTGTAGTTATAAAATTATCTTATTATCTTGATTTTTTACCATTGAACAAAGCAACATCTTTGTCACTTTTGTGAAACCAGAATCATATCTTTTTAAATTAAATTTCTAAAATTTTATCCCTGTTTTCTTTCTCCCCTTCATACCGTACAGCCATGCATTCTTTCACAAGCCATACAGCAAATCAATTACGCAGCCACATTTCAGCTGTGATCATAACTTTTCATCTGTCCTACCGTCTGTTTCTGCTACATGTAGAGATGATCAGTTATGTCACAGGAAAGGTGATGAGAACTCTCGGAGGAATGGGATGGCAGCGTGGCTCTTGCTTCCCTGGCCTGATCCCCTTTACTGGACCAGTGCACGCATCCCACAGCTGCTGTGGTATTGGCAAGGCTTACAGCTCCTCCCATCCCTTCTCCCTTTTCCAAAGCTGCCTTGCCTGGGAGGATTCCACAATGTGAGAACAATTCTATGCTCCCCAAACTCTAGTCTGAAGGTTTGTTGAGGCTCACCTTGACTTCTGCTGGAGCCCAGTCCTGCCTGCTCACCCCTCCTCTGCCCAATCCTGATCCCCTCCCACTTCTCCCTCCACAGCTGCTCCTGAGGGGTGTCTCTCTGTGACCAGTGTACCAGTCTGTGTGGCAGGAACACATTATAATTTGCCATGTAAAATGTGCTTGCAAGGGTGGGCCCTTTAAAAAATTCCCTTTCTTCACTCTGATCTCCAGCATTGCCCCAAACCAGAAACTATAGAAGTCTTGGGAGTCTTTGAATAGAACAATTATGAGAACATAGGGCTTGAAATACAGGCTGTTCTCCCAAGCAACTCCTAATACAGATAAAAATCCACTATTAGGAGAAAAAGAAAGAAGAGGTTAAGATTAAAATACTGTAGAGGTTTCAAGAATTCTGCTGGGGATTACAATAGCCCTTTGTATTGAAAGTTAATGGTGATAATAGAATCCACTGTGATTTTGGAGCTTGACTCTACGCTCTGAACTTCTAAAGACTAATTGAAAATTCAGGACACTTTCTTTTTTCCGTAGGTTATTTTTAAAAGTCCGCCCTTCTTGGGTAGTTTGTTTTTGATTGTTAACTTTTTCATAATGATTAAATGGCAAAAATGTTAATGAAACCCTTGCTCTGTCCTCTCTCTCCCTCCCTCCCACAGTTCTTCCCTTCCCCCCCATGCTCTCATAAACCCATCTGCCTGCTTTTACCTCCCTACCTTCCTTCAAGATGAATTTCATCCAGCATCATCTGTTTGGAACGAAAGAAATACTAGCCTTGCATGTTAAAAATGATTATGTAAAACTGGTCATTTGGAAGGTATCACTACATAAACAATAGAGAGGTTTATTTGTTTTTTTTTTTTAATTATTTTATAGAAAAGATGTTTTCCAAACACTGTCCACACTTTTTACTATATGGAAATCAAATGTATGAACGACGCCTTTAAACAGCGTCTACATAATCTTTTGTATTTTTTCATATGCAGCTGTTCGGCCAGGGACGACTTGTATATAATCTTGGAAAACTGAATATGATTCACCATAGACAACTAAATTAATCCAGAAATAAATTATTGGAGGAAATTTGGTCATTTTTTTCCTCCGAAGGAAGAGCTGCACATTTCTGACATTTATTTTCAGTTTGATATTCATTATGTTTAATTACACGATTTGTAACTGTCCGTTTTCTCATTCACCAAGCCAAGACCAAATTGAATGATAAAATTAAAGAGAAAATGATGTTGACTTTTTCACAATTTCACTCATTTTATTTTCCCCTCACATTCTGTGATTCATAAAACTAGGAACTTTCAAACCTGAATGGATATTTCCTTCTAGAGTCCGCACTGTGAAGCCACCATTTGGGGAAGTTGATGAAGATCTCCACACCTTTCTCCTGTTTCTCCCGCGGGTATTTGCTGTGGTCTGAACGTTTCTGTCCCTTCCCAGTTCATATGTTGAAGCCCGGATGGCCCAGTGTGGTGGTATTTGGAGGTGGAGTTTTTGAGAGGTAATTAGGATTAGCTAAGGTCAGGAAGATGGAGCCCTGATGATGGGATTAACAAGCCTTTATACAAAGAGGAAAATCCTAGATCACTTTCTTTTCCTGCACAGGGTAAGGGAAGGTCATGTGAGGACACGAAGGGGGCTCTCACCAGGAACCCAACCGTGCCAGCACCCCAGTCTCAGCCTCCAGGCCCATGAAAAATAAATGTTTGTGGTTCCACCCACCCAGTCTGTGGTACTTTGTTATAGCTGCCTGAACAAACTTAGGTTAAGATGATGTTTGTATGAGGAGCGCTAAGACAGAGAAGAGAATCATTACACAGTATGTACGAGCAGGGGGTTCTTAGATTATTCATACTTGATATTTTTCTAACAATTTTTTTTAAATGTAGCACCCTTGACAACTCAAGAAATCACATTTTGTCTTTGTTCTGTTTTACCCACAGAGATAACGACTATCTCTTTAGATGAAAGTATTTTCTACCAGAAAGTATTTTCTACATAAACAACTAACCTATTTTCACCATTATGCATTTTGTCACATTATTATAAGGTGACCCAATGTAATGAGCCAATCATAAGAAAGCAAAGAGGCAAATGCTGCATTTTCTTCTTGACTTATGTTTAAATCTTGAGACAGTCTCCACTGTTTCACATTAATTGGATTATCATGGAACAATGACAGGACAAGCCATCAATATGTCTACGGATGTATTTCACCTTCTGTGTGGGGAGGTAGTGTGGTCTGCAGGGAGATCTTGAGATCTCTTTCTAGGTTGGGTATTTAAAGACTTGATAAGTTCTGTGACCTTTTGAAAGTTATTTTACCTTTGGGGGTTTACGTTTCTTCATCTCCATGTTTTTAGAAGGTTTATAGAAATTCCTGTATACTCATCTCTTCTGAAAGGCTAAGAATCCATCTTGGCAATGCTTTGGATTGTATGATTCCAAATAGTTCAGGCACTGGTGATGTCTGGGTTAATGACTCTTCTGGGAGTAGCGCTTCTTCATTATGAAGTCAGCATATTCCAAAACCTCTTTATAAATCATCTCTATTAAAGATGCAGGCATCTGCAGTTATGCAAGACAAAAATACCTTCAGCTATGTTTGCAATTTAGGTTTGAAGGTAAGTAGGGCAGACAGTGGAAGAAATGGAAAATCCATAAAAAGTCTTCCCTTTCTGTTCCCTTATGCTCTCTGAGCAATTAAAATGCATTTAATGAATACTCCCCCAATTAATTCCATCACTTGTATTGACATAGGAAGTTGTTTGCTGTAAGACAGAAGCAGGAATGTTGTTTACCTTAGTCTGATGCATTCCAGTCAAAATGTGACTCAGTCAGCATTTGAAGGAGGAAAGATTTAAAGCACAAAAAGTGTGTGTGTTTGCTTTTCTGTTGAAGTTTTCTGTTTCTGAGTTAGTAAGCAATACAGTGTTTGGGGCCATTGGGTATAAGTAATGGTGATAGCAGTGATGACAGAATAATCATAGGTCCATTTTCTGATCTGCGAAGGGGGAATACCATTTAATCACTCTGGAATGAGCAAGATAGTGGTGGCCTGAAAGGTTTCTCCGGTTTCTCTCACCACATGGATTTTTACTGAAGCTTAGGAATCTACCGGAACGTCTTCATAAAATTCTCTTTTACCTGTATGTCCTGAAGCATCATTTCACAAATATTCCTTTCCCTTAAAGCAACATTTTCCAAAATGTGAGCCATGGAACCCTAGTCCCACAGGTGACCCAAGATAGTCCATAGAAAACAAAGTAGAAACTTTCTCTCGTTGAGTTCTCTCTCCTTCTCTCTCTCTCTCTCTCTCAGCTTCAAAATATGTGACACTTTAGGAAATATAATTTTGAACCAATCCCTCTAATTCTCTACACCAAGGCACCCGACTCAATATATTTCTCACTGGAACCTCCCTTAAAAACTACCCCATAGGCTTCCTTATCATCTTAGGAAAGTAACTTCTTCATCAAAGGGCTGTTCACATTTGATTTAATTGTATGTTGAACTCAAGGAAACCCCACACAAAGTAGAGCTTGTTGGGTTGCGTTTCTGTAAGTGAAATAAAAATACATTTCTTAAAGATTAAATAGCTGAAAAGCACTTTTTAAAGTGAAACGAAGAAAATGAAAAACAAATCTCTTCCAGGATGGGCTACTGCAGTGGCAGTTAATTTCCTGGGCTGCCTTCTGTATTTATCAGTCTGACATTGAGTTTTCATGCCTTTTCTCCATAGGTATGCATATTTAAATCCATATAAAAAATATTTTGACTACATTTTATAGCAAAAATGCTAAGTCCAGATTTTTCTGTGTAGGTTCCAGTTGTATGGAGTTTAAAGCTTATCACTGTATATGCACTTCTGTCTTTGGTCATCTTTTCTTTACATTACTCGATTAACAAATAAATGGAGTGTTGCTAGAAGAAAGGGAACGGGGATCATCTTCTTGTTCAATGTAAATCCTGGCTGCTAGATGTCTTGTGATTTATTTGGAGTGAGGAAATGGGCTTGTTTTGCAGTGACACGTAGGCCAAACACTAAGTTGAGTGTCTGCCTTCGCTCTGGAAACCTGATGGGGCAAAGCTTTCTCTCTGCTGCTTTATCAGTTCTTGGACAAGGACCGCAGGGTTATGTTGAGTAACACATTCACTATCTCTGTCTTCTTTCCTCGTTAAGGAAAAAAAAACTTCTGCCATCATGTGAACCCTGATTAGAGTTAATGCAGTCGCTAACGTCTCCCAGATGTTTTAACGTCACTCACATCACTTGCAGAGTTTATAAATGTGATTTGTCTACTGGTTTATTCTTATTCAGAACGAACATTATCTTCTGCTTGAGAAAAAAAATTAAATCAGAGACTCAATGAGTTACTTAACATAATTTACAGTCTGTTTAGAAACAGTGCTAAAATGCAGAGTATGTAATCAATGGCACATTCTCATAAAGAATGTATTTGTACTTCATAACAGAAATGTAATCATGCCAGAATGACCAGATGTCTCTTCTTAATGGTATCTTTTTTTTTTTTTTATTCCATGCCCCAATTCTAACTTTTTAGGTCCATAAACTATTTTTATTTTTTCTTTCTTTTTTTTTTTTTTTTTGGTTCAAGCATGGAAACAGCATAAACCCATCCTGAAAGGATATATTATATTATATTCTTATAGTACTGGGTTACTAGTTTTATCTTTAAATTTGTTCTCTTTATCATGATATTTTTAGGAGCCTGTCAGTATGATTGTCCTCTTTGGTCTTGTTTCTGGTTTCCCCATCACTTTAGTTTTTAGTTGTGTGTCTGTGTGTTTAACGTGCGGTTGGAACACCTTCTCTCTCCTTTCCTTATGCCCGCTCGGCGCCCTGCTGCAGGTACTCATATGTCTATACCCAGTAAGCATGACGCCAACATAATGTCCCTGAGACTTAGAAATCCTCTCATTCACAGAGTAAAACAAGCGAATAACACAAGGAAGAAGATGCACATTTTCAGAGAAGAGTTATATTTGGAGGAAGCAGCAATTTTCTGAGTTGGGTTTTGAAGGATAACATAACAATAAATTGTATTTGAATAGCACTTTAATACTTTCATTGTTATTAACAGTTGTCTTTAGCTGTACAATTTATGAAGCAAGGTCCTCTACATTTAGTGTTTGAGCAAAAAGAGATAGATATTGACATTAGTTCCCCTTTTACAGAAAACTAATCAGTGAGTGACTGAGCCGTGAGTACATCCTTCCCCTTCTGTCCCCATTCATGGCACCGTGCCGGGAGTCTCCATCCTAGAGACTTGATTTGCTTTTCACAGTTCTCTCCCTGTGTATGTAATGCAAGGAACGCAGTAACTTGGCACTCACAGGAGGTCCTTTAGGGCACACAGGAAGTGTCGTTCCAAGGAGGGAATTTGAAATGCTTGGTCAAAATGAAGCCTTCTGTTGCTTGGCTCTCCAAGATGGTAAACACCAGATGCAGACATCGATGTAACAATGATTATCCAGGCTGATGAGCATGTTACTTTGATTACAAGAGCAGTGGACTTAGAGGCAAGGCTTGGGAAAGCTCTGGAAGCAGCAGGAGATTTTTCAAATCCATTACTCCCTCCACTGTAAAAGCTCCTGTGCCCCCTCTGACGAGGGCAGCTGACCACCACACATGCAGCCGCAGGTTTCACCCCACACCAGCTGAAGGTTTCCAAATCAAGGCGTTTGGTCTTCGTATCTGAAAAATGAATCCAGCTCCAGCAGTTTCAGTAAAACTTGGGGTCATGTGTAGGGTGACCAGATTTTAACATTTGTAAAGCGGGACAACATGGCCCGGGGGGTGGGGCAGGGCAAGGGCTGACAACAATGCAAACTTTGATAAGCAGTTTTCGATAATCACTTCTCAACAATTATTTGTTTTTATTACAGTTTAAATTAACAAAAATAATATAAAACTCATATTCTGGCGACATAGCCACATGGCAGCCAAAAACCGTATATTCCCTTCCTGTTCTCCCGCCCGTTCATGCATTCTTTCTAAAAATCAAAACTTTTTTAAAACGCCGCAGGACACAGGACAAATTATTAAAAAGCTGGACTGTCCTGCCAAAAGCGGGATGTCTGGTCACCCTAGTCATGTGTGTTTTTACTCTTTGTCGGGCACTCTTTGCCCATAGAAGGATACTACGTATTACAACCCACAGAATATTCTGTATAAGGCAATACTGGGGTGGGGGGGGGTTGTTTTTGTTTTGTTGTTGCTTTTTAGCGACAGAGTCTCACTTTATTGCCCCCAGTAGAGTGCTGTGCCATCACAGCTCACAGCAACCTCCAACTCTTGAACTTAGGAGATTCTCTTGCCTCAGCCTCCTGAGTAGTTGGAACTACAGGGCCACATGCCAGGCTACTTTTTGTTACAGTTTGGCTGGGGCCAGTTTCGAACCTGCCACTCTCAGTACATGGGGCCGGCGCCCTCCTCCCTGAGCCACAGATGCTGCCTTGGCAATTTTGTTTTCATTTGCTTAATATTTAGAACCAAAAGTCCTAAGTTCCCATTCAAGAATTTTCTGTGAGGAGCCAGAGATTGGGCCAAATCAAGATCTCATATGTTAGTTAAGTATAAAATATGTGCCAATGTTAATTTCATTTTTATCCAAATAAAATAATTCACCATAAGTGAATTGTATTTTAAAGATTCATCTTAAAAATATAAGAATACATTACCATGATCGTATTGAGAAAAACAATCATTTTTTGGCATAGTTGATCCTATCCAAAAACACATACAATTTAGTTACTTAATTTTGTACTTGTCCAATTTAGACAGTTTACAAGTTTTAATATAAAATTTAATACACACATACATGGACGTATCATTTAGGGATTGATTGGTTAATGACACATCTATATATACTCTTTAGACTGACAAGTTTCACTTGGTCTAAAGCCACCATAGAGCCCTGGAACAGGAAAGTACGATTTCTAAAAAAAATAGCAATTGCTGAAATTGATTTTTGTACATGTGCCAAAATTGACTTTTCTTTTAAGATGTATTATTTCAAATAAAGTCCCAGGTTAGGTGTTTTATTCTCTTAGATCTACTGGATCCATGTTGAACATCGTTTGACTGTGGACTGTGCCTAGGAGATAATTACATCCATTTAACTGCATTATTCATGCTTAATATTCACTCCTTTCTCTCCCATCAAGGAAAATTTTAGATGCTTTCAATTATCCATTTTACTTATTCAGCTAACAATCTTAGGCTCACTGAGGAAAATCTAATATGTTAAGCACAAATACTTTATTTTAAATGACAAGCAATTAATATTCCCAGGATTCCATTCAGACTATAAAGCTATCCAGATTCAATGCTTTCAGTATTACCTACCAAGTGCCTATACTGGGGCAGGACCCTTCACATTCGGAGCCTCAGTACATCTACCTGTAAAATAGAGGCAATAACACCCGACCCCCAAACTCTTTTTTAGTGATTTATTGAGAAGACATTTGTGAAAGTGGCATATTCTATAATTAAGAACCGATCACAATTAGCAAATTAATTACATGTAAACTAGTAGAAATATATATTGATAAGAAGTGATACATTCTGAATGTTATTTCTGAGTCAGTTTTTCCATGTTACATATAGAAAGCCCACGTAAAACAGCTGGCTTCTCTCCTGTTACGTATGTATTATAAGTAATCTAGTCCTTCGATTCAAATCAGATAGATATGAAATGTTATGTTATAGAAACAGGAAAATATTAAAGATTATATGATTGTTCACATATTTATTCATCTAGTACATATTTATTAAGTCCTTACTCTTTGCCTGGCACCCTTTCTTATATAAATATTCAGTGTTAATAAAACTGATGTGTAGCAGTTGCTAGTTGGAACCCACATGCTAGTTTAAGAGATAAACAGTGAAAAATGATAATAGAAAAATACTTTATTGCAATTGTGATAAATACTGGTAAAGAGAGGTAGAATAATATTAGAAGTATGTGATAACTTTTGTGGAAGTTGCCAAAAAGGCATCTCAGAGAAGATTATTTGACCCCTGGAAGATTTATAAGAATTGGGGCCAATACAGCTATCAAGTTTATAGATTAGGTGAAGCAGACTAGTTCACAAACGTTTCTTAAATTCCTGGTCTCATTTTATGTTCATACTTACTTGAGGAACATGAAGTTTTTGCTGGCCTTCCCTTAATTTATATACATGAACCAAGTATAGACATTTAGATGCAAATGCAAATTTTATTAGTTGAGTTACTTCTCAGTCAGGTTTATCTATTGCAGATTTAATCTTGGGTTATTATTTTACTACTGATAATTTTTGAGTAGCTTTCTTATATAAACCCATCTAGTAAAAGAGATGATGGAAGAATAAGGAAAATGGTCCTGGGAATGACGAAATTGGTCATCTTCAGAAAGCTCCTTTGAGAAACAAGTTGTGCATTTGTGGCTAATTTAGGAAAGTTGATACTGATTCTGAAGTATGCCATCTTCCCAGAGCACGGGAATGCACATATTCTTCATACAACTCCAAATTATTTAAGAGATAGGCTTTCAGGTTCAAAAAAAATTAGATAAAGCAATTTATAAGTTCTAAAATTAAAATCCATGTATTTGCAAGACCAATGAACTATCCAAATAAAGTTCAACATACATTTAAGATGGTTTTTCATGATGGATACTTGGGGTCCAAGAAAAATATACTTTACTTTGAATTTTCAAACTCATAGAACGTTCAAAAGGGACCTGCCAAGCTGCTAGCTCTAAAGCTGTTGCATGAATGCCCACCCCTCCCTAGCCTGTTCCTGTTTGTCTGTAAAGTTTGGTGTGATCTCTCTTTATATATATCTATACCTACATCTATCTATTCAGCACTAGAAATAACATAATTAAGATGTACATTTTAACATTAGAAATAACATAATTAAGATGTATGTTTTAACATTAGAAATAACATAATTAAGATGTACATTTTAATATGTTTTGTTCATAATGTATGTTAAGCTTGAATTTTGTGAGGAAATCGATATGATTTACCATGAAAATTTTAACATAATTCAATTTTCATCGACTCACGAGGCAAAAGGAAAAGTCGTGCTCATACTTAATCATGCTGGAGGTCCTTTACATTTCTAAAGGATTTCAGTCTACATCATGAGTTGGTGTAACGGGAAAGGAAGTTTATGAGGGAAAATTGTCCCCTAACTCAGCGGGATCATCATAGATTTGTTTCTCTAACCATTACCTTCTCACCATGTTATGAATGGAAGCACCACTTAGCACACTGAGCGACTGTGCTCCTGGCATTCTGAACCTTAATCTGACTAATGCCCTCATTGCAAGACATAAATAGATTACCAGGAAAAATTCAATATTTTCTCCCTTCTCCCACCAGAACAGCCCACATTAGTTGTTTCCTGCCATATAATTGCATTACATGCCAGGATGTGATCCATGGTTAATGGCAGTCACAGTCAACTGTCACTTTGCTTTTAGCCTCGGTCATTCATTGTGATTTGCATGTTTAGCACCATGATAAGAACTAGGTCTGTCAAACCACTTGTGGAGGCTGGGATGCTAACCTCTGGGAGAAAAACAGTAGTTGCTGTTTTCCCAGAGGGACACCTTTGCCAGGGTGAAGGAATTAAACAATTACCAGTGAAGTGTAAGGCACAAATATGTATACAAAACATCCATAAGTTAAATAAATTAACTCCTCAAGGATTTTCGTATCCTTAAAAATATTGACTATATTATGGGGTCAACACTTCTGAGAAATTATTTTTATTACCTGAAAATTAATTTTGTTTGAATTTCTTGCCAATTAACCTAGCTTTTAGAAAGAAAAATAATAATCAAAATGACTTTTACTTAGTCGTAGCAAATATCTAAACTCATTTCCATAAACATAGCAGGAGAACATTGAAAATTTCATTATCACAGTCATTAACAAAAAAATACAATTTCATGTAAAGAATCTTTGAACCCTTTTGAAATGTGAAAGATGGTAAATTTTGGAGATTTTGTTATGTGTAAAGAGATACCAATTTAAATGAACTGACATCATTCAGTTACTTATATGAAACAAGGATTACCAGAATGAAAGGTGAAGTTCTTTCATTGTTTTGTTTTATATCGGCACTCTCTTTTCAGAACCATGCCCAGTTTCTATCTTTCTAGGAGAAGAAAATGAAACAGTTACCAGCTGTGAGTGAGAAACTTTCCCTAGGGTTAGTTCAGAAATAGTCCATAGACTTTCTTTGTCAATACCCTAATTTGTAAGCCTAGGAATAATGTTTAATAATGAGCCTGACCTCATTCTTCATAGCTTTATCAGAGTGATATGTGTACATGTGGGTTTCTGTGTGAAATATAAAACTAATCATTTAACTGATTTTTAAAATATATTTTTCACGAGTCCCTCATCAAGTTCAAGCTTGAATCTCTAAATGGTCCTTGACCACAAACTTCAGGAAGCCTCAGTTCCCTGTAGTCATGGGGCATGCCAGGCCCTTCACATTCTGCCTCCTGCCTCACTTTCAAGCCCCATTGATATTTCAAATCATACTTACATCCCCACGCTCTCCAACCAGATTTTGTCCAGTGCCTGACACACTATTTCCTCAGCATCTAACAAGCATTCTTCGTTCAGCCTGTAAGTTTCTGGGAGAAAAGATGATCTGGATAGAGCATCCTTCCTCCCTTGCACCTTCTTTCAGACACTGCCCAGCAAGTAGCTGCTTCTCCACGTTCCCCAGAAGAAAACCTCCATCTCTGTGTCCACAGTCACTGGTACATATTATATACGTCTGTTTTTATTGATTTTTCCATTGCATGACTTTGAACCCCTATGTCTTTCTCCAACATATTAGAAGAAATCTTCAGTGGAAGGGAGTTGAGCATCACTATGTCCTGTGCATCTACCTGGGGACCCTCACAACATTAAAAGACACGTAAGATTAGATCTGGTCACTGCCACATCCACGTAGCCTGAATGGGAACTCTGTAAATATATTCTGAATGAATGAATCAGTGTAAATATTAAGGAAGAAGCCATTAGCTAAACAGATGTAGATTGTTGTCTAGTTCTTAAACACTTCTCTATTAATTTCTCCGTCTTGGCATTCGTTTTTCGCCATGTAATTTAGTTATGTTGAACATTTAACACAACACTTATAACACTCTTGCTGCGTGCCTGGTTTTTGGCACGTGGAGGAGAAGCAGCTTCCATTTTCGTCAATAATTTGGCAGAGCATTTCTGGTCTGTGTAGCATGCTGAAGAAGTGTTGGCATGACTGAACACTTTGAACCTGACATTAGCAAGGATTAAAAGCAATCTCTTCTTAGAGAATCACCCCTCCTCCTCCCGCCACGCTCACAAATACAAAAATAAATATGCAGGTATTGCTAAAGTCCCCTTGGTGGTGCTGGGTCGCCTTTTCCCGTGATGTTATTAGCTTCTGCTAATTTGACGAGGTCAGCAGCCGCCCTGGCTGCCTGGTCATTATCAAAGGTTGTAAGGCGTTTTTCTTGGATGAATCACAAAATCATTAACTTCTCTGTCCCTGAAAGAGCTTCCTAGCTATTCTTTCTGCCTTTCTGAATCAATATCCCCAGGGTATCAGTGTCCTTTTATAGTCAACAGAAATTATGAAATCATTTCACCCATTTCTCAGGGCACTGGCTAATGGGGAGCCGAAGAAGACTTTAATTGTCTCTGACGACAACTCAACCACTTTTTTCTGTGTATGTCGATGTGCTGGTCTGCCCACTACGTGAAGGGACGAGCTGAGATAGGAAGATGTAATGCAAAGGTTGGACAGTGCTGTAGAATGTTTTCAAGGCTTTTACTAAAATTCCATTTGGTGAGATTTCAGTTCTTAATGTGCTTTATACCAAGAGTTCGTCTTTGATTGTCAGTGTCGGAGATGTCCAAGTTACTCTCTACACCTTGTCTGGTAAAGTTCGGATATCTTATTTTGCTATAACATGATATGCTTATAATAAAATTTTAAAGATAATAAATTATGAAGGAATAAAAATTGAAGGAATGCATGAAAACCATTTTTCAAGTGTATATGTGTGGGTGTATATGGAGAGAGAACTAAGGATAGAGAGGCATGCTGTCATTCTCTATTCACAGCGATGGACACACAGTAAGCACTGATGAAATAGTTTTGAATGAAAAATAAAGAAAAAAAAATAAAGAATATTAGATACAACTAGTGGTTTTAAAAGCTGTATACATTTACTTATTTGTACCTGAGATCAGAGTGTTGCTTGCCCTCTAGTGGTCTGTTT